>NC_068987.1:7988179-7990848 GCF_001194135.2 Octopus bimaculoides
ATTATTGGGAAAAAAATTTCCCTAAAATAAATAGGTATATATTAAGCATATCTATATTCAATTAAGAAAAGAAATGGAGAGTTAATGGTTAATAATTGATTTATCAACTTATTCATAAATATACCTTGATTTTGCAAAAACTTTTGGTAAAGTGGATCATAGTATGATATGCCACAAACTGCGTGATATCAGCGTAGCTGGAAAACTTGGAGAGTGGTTACATAACTTTCTGAAAGATGGAAGTCAGGCAGTAGTGGCTTATGGAACCACCTCAATGAAAACACAAATAGTGAGCGGTGTTCCACAGGGCACTGTCTTGGGACCACTGCTTTTTATAGTGGCCCTCTCAGATATGCCCTCAAGTGCCCAGATAGCCACCCTTGCAAGCTACGCAGACGACACGAAAGTCTCGCAGAAAATACAGAACTCCAGCGATGTTGCGCATCTGCAGCAGGAGTTGGAAGGTAATAATCCAGCTATTCGTCCATGATAAACCGCTTTGATCATCGATGATAGTATCATCACAGAGTTTTCTACTAACATATCCATGCATAGTCTTCTGCTCATATAGGCTCATCCTTTCATCTCATGAAATGTTGCAGTAGAGACGTGCGACTTCTTTGGGCATGTATTCCAGGTTATCAGACAAAGAGTGTTGCTCAAGAAGCTGCTTTCCAAGTCTTATGATCAAGCTATGTATTTTTTTTTTTTTACTTGTTTCAGTCATTTGACTGCGGCCATGCTGGAGCACCACCTTTAGTCGAGAAAATCGACCCCAGGACTTATTCTTTGTATGTATGTATGTCATTATTCAGTTTCATTTCAAGATTTCTTGCCAGTTGAGAAAGAACTGGTTTCTAACCTACATCCAGTATGTATGTATATATGTATGTATGTATGTATGTATGTATGTATGTATGTATATGTCTGTATGTATATACGCTTGTATGTATGCATGCGTGCATGCATGTATGTACATTTTTATGTAAGTGCGTTTGTATGTATGAATGCATATATGTATGTATGTAAATGTATGTATGTATGTATGCCAAATTTGTGTGTGTGTTAATATAGGTTTATGTGAGTTTGTATTTATCTTTGGGTTAGATGTTCACTGACTGTAAACAAAGAAACAAAAGGCAACAGTTACGCCATCAATACAAGTTTGTCTAACGCTCGCAGTCAACTACAAAAGCACATCTAGGTTTCTTGACATGTCGTAGCATGTTGAGCAAACTTCGTAAACAAAGATAATACATTGTAACCAAGTATGGAATGTTTCTGGTTCCTTGTTCAATAGAATTAAGCATTATGACCTTGCTTGGAAACAAGTGAGGGTTGGCATTGGGAAGGGCATCTAATTGCTTCGGCTGTTTTGACCAATGGCATGCATGAAAAAGTGAACTTTAAAATAATGATCTAGATGATGAAGCAACAATGAAAATTGTGGTGGTGATGGTGGGGAGTGATGATGATGATGATGATGGCAGTAATGGTGGAGGAGTGATGGTGGTGTTACAATGGTGTTAGTGATGGTGGTGGTGGTGGTGATGAAAAGGATGATGATGATGACAACGACGATGATGACAACGACGATGATGATGCTGATGAAGAAAATGATGTCGATGATGATGATTATAATGAGGATGATGATGACGATGATGACGATGATGACGATGATGATAATGGTGTTGATTACGATGGTGATGATGATGATGATGATGACGATGTTGATGACAATGGTGATGATGATGATGATGAAAATGATGATGACGATGAGGAGGAGGAGGATGATAACGACGACGACGACAACGATGATAACAATGATGACATTGATGACATTGATGATGATGACGATGATAATGGCAGGGTTGGTGATGGATTTTTGTGGCAATGTTGAGGATGATGATGATGACGACGACGATGACGACAACGACAACGGTGATGATGATGATGATGATGATAATTACAGTGACAGGCAATGATGAGAGGCTTAATTTCACTGACCGTAGAGTGATGTGGCAGGGGGTGGAGTGGTGGTGAGGAGCAGAATCAGTTCACAATATAAACACAAAAATAATACCACCAGGTATTTAGTTTGATGTTTATAACATTCCTACATACTCTCTCTGCCTTTAGCTGAACATCACCGAATTAATTCTCATTTACTTTTCATTTATTTTTCATTCATTTCCAGTAATTTACCTGTTTTTATTGTTAGTTAACTTTTTATTTATATATTTATTCATAATTTATTTATTTATTTTCCAGTTTTATATCATTTCGTTATATTTTCTTCTGACATATTTATTTTATCTTTGTTCTTGATGATTATTATTTTTTAATTTTTATTTGAAATAAAAATAATAAAAAAACAAAACAAAGAAAATAATAACACAGGTCGTTTTAATTTCTTTTCCCTGCAATTTAATGACTTTTTTTAATGTTTGTTTTTCCTTTTTCTTGTTTTCTGTTTTATTTTGTTTTTTATTTCGTTATTTTTTTTTTGTTTTGTTTAACTTCTTCCATTCACTGTTTTCCATCATACTTAAGACAGGTATGTATCATTTTTACCTCAATCCGATATTTTCAACCAATTTCGCGCATGTGTGTGTATAAGTGTGTGTATATGTATATATATATATATATATATATTTATATATATATAT
>NC_068987.1:7990902-7993889 GCF_001194135.2 Octopus bimaculoides
CATATATAGTATATATATGTATATATATATATATATACACACATACATGTATATGAATATATAGATATATATAAATATATATATGTATATATATAATATATACACACATATACAAACATATATACATATATATATACATATACATATACACACACACACACACACACACATATATATATATATATATATATATATATATATATATATATACATATAATGATGCCTTTAATTTCTATACTTTTAATTTACCTCCAATTTTTTTTTCTTTTTTAAACTATAGTAGCTTTTGAATCAATTAATAAACAATTTTTTTAACCATATTCGTTAATTGGATTTTCTGCGGTGATTTACACTAATAGACCATGACTTATGTTTAAAAAAATCAAACCTTAATTGATTCACTAACATTTGTTTATCGTTATGTGAAAAAAAAAAATAATTAAATCAAATAATTAAAATTCATGCCAAAACAACATTTTTCAATTATTTCAGTGGCTCATATTCTGGTTCTCACTTATCACGGTACAGAATTCCTAACCTGTTGGTTAGATGGCCTCTACAGGGCTATTCAACTTGTTAGAAATAGCTGCTAAGTCTCTCTCTTTAACACACCTTACTGGAGAATGTAAGAAGTGGGTGCAGCTGTTTAAATACTGATGGTTTGTTATGGCTAATTAAGTTAACTGGACATTCATCTAGTGTTGGAGAAGGTACTTTTTGGCACTGGTGGGGAACATGCGCACACACTCATGTGCATGTGCACACATGCAGAAATACAGTGGTATGTGGTGATTTTTGTGTTGGGTGTGCTACCAAACTCAGTGCCTCCAAATTTCAAGCAAAAGTTTTCTATTAAGATTTGTGATTAAATTAATGAACAAGGTTAATGTCTATAATGAATTTGCTCTTTGTGGTGGGTGTGCAGCACACACCTAATACACCCGGAATACACACCCCTGCAGAAAAATATATATACATGTACAGAGAGTGAAACAGATGCATAGGATTTATTAATGCTTGCTTTATAAAAAGTTCTCAGAATTTCCAGTAAGTGGTAATAATGTATGGTACTATTTCACTCCTTTCAGAAATCTTCAGTATGATCCAGCCAGTGACTTATTAATTAATTAAACATTTTTCTGAAGTGAGGCATTTCATTAAGGATGGAAACAATTACACCCTGGTAGAAATTCATGGAATGTGTAATGTTTTATTTATTTATTTATTCGTTTATTATATATTCTTCATAGATAATTAGAAGTTTATTAGTTAAGACAAATGAGAGAAAGCTCTTAGTGTTTACATGAAGAATAATCCTTGTTTCCAAGGAATTCTATGTAATGTCTTATAGTAGCCACTTATCTTTTCTCTTTCACTTGTTTCAGCCAATGGACTGTGGCCATGCTGGGGCACCTTCTCAAAGGTTCCAGTCGAACAAATCAACCCCAGTACTTATTCGTTTTTGGTCTTATGCTACTTCTATCAGTCTCTTTGCTGAGCTACTAAGTTAGAGGAACACAAACAAAGCAACAGCTGTTGTCAAGCAGGGGGACAAACACAAAGACACACATGCCCCCCCATACACACTAATACACACATATGTAAGAGTGGTTGTGTGGTAAGAAGCTTGCTTCCCAACCACATGGTCCCGGGTTCAGTGTTGCTGCATGGCAATTTGGGCAAGTGTCTTCTACTATCGCCTCGGGCCGACCAAAGCCTTGTGAGTGGATTTGGTAGACGGAAACTGAAAGAAGTTCCTCATATATATATATATATACACATACACACACACACACACATATATATATATATAGGGGGAGAATTCACAAAAAAACAAAAGACGAAGACAGGTGGTGTAGCCAACAAACAGATGTATTAGTATAACACTCAGGAATTGAAAAAGTCTTTAACATTTCGAGCCTACGCTCTTCCACAGAAAGGAACACTGAAAGAAACAAGGAGAGAAAAAAAAAGAATGTGTAGTGGCTATACATATATATATATAAACATACATATATATATATATGTATTTGTGTGTCTGTGTTTGTCCCCCCCACCATCGCTTGACAACCAATCTTGCTGTGTTTACGTCCCCGTAACTTAGTGGTTCGGCAAAAGAGGCCGATAGAATAAGTACTACACTTACAAAGAATAAGTCCTGAGGTTGATTTGTTTGACTAAAGGTGGTGCTCCAGCACGGCCATAGTCAAATGACTGAAAAATTGAGTAAAAGAGTAAAAGAATATATATATATATATATGTATGTGTGTGTGTTATGTATATATATGTATGTGTGCATATATACATATATATATATATATATATATATATACATATAAGTTTTTTTAATACTCTGTCCATTTATTTTCTCTTACTCCTTTCTGTCAAAGAGCATACGCTCAAAATGTAAAAGGCTTTTTCATTTTTCCAGAGCGTCAACGTAACACAGATGCTTATTGTTCATACAAATGTCTTCGTATTTTGTTTTCCTATAAATTTCAACTATACATACGCATGCACACTTATGATGGGCTTCCACACAGTTTCCATCTACCAAATTCAGTCACAACACATTGGTTGACGTGGGTCTATAAGAGAAAACACTTGCCCAAGGTGCTCTGTGGTGGGACTGAACCTGAGATCACCAGCTTACAAAGCAAGCTTCTTAACCGCTCACCAATTCCCACACCCTATCATCATTTTTTCATGTTCAATGCTTCACCTGCTGAGCCAACTTGCTTTCTTTCATCCTGTGTTAGGTTTGGTTGAGTCGTATCATTCAATTAGCTCCTCCGCTCAGCTAGGGCCATCTCTCTACACAATGCCAATTGGACAGCTTATCGTAGAATTAGGCTGCATTTAATATATCAGTCGGCTAAAGTTCGAAGAATGCTCCAGTATTTGAATATACAAACACCTATATATACATATATACATATATACATATATATATATATATATATATATATATATATATATATACACAC
>NC_068987.1:7995898-7997878 GCF_001194135.2 Octopus bimaculoides
CCCTGATATCATCACCACCACCACCACCACCACCACCACCACCACCACCCCTAACACCGCCTGTACTGCCACCACATCATCAGCAACATTTATAGCACCCACATACACACATGTGCACACACGTGCACAGACACACACACACATACACACACATGCATGCACACACACATATACATGCACATGTCTGTACACACACAGGCACATACACACACATGCACACACATACTCACACACACACACAGGCACACACACATACTCACAGGCACACACACATACTCACACACGCATGCACACACATACATGCACACACATACTCGCTCACACACACATACGTACACAGATACACACACACACGCACACATACACACATACCCACACACATTCATACACACACACAAATACACAGAAACACACATGCACAAACACACACATACCCACATGCACACACACATACACACACACAGACACGCACACATACTCACACACACATGCACACACACACATACATGTACACACATACTCACACACACACAGAGAGGCAAACACACTTACTCACGCACACAGACACACACACACAAACATACACACACACACAAATACACACACACACAAATAGACACACACGCACGCATGTACACACATACTCACAGATACAGTCATACACACACACACACACACACACCACACCTAATCTGTTGGATGTCGGACTAACAAACAGAAGAACATACACAAAGGCAAAAATGACAATATATTATGATAAAATACTGAAGAACTGAGCTTGTTTCACTAACCTTTAGGCTGGAATATTTCCATTCATATGGAAACCAAACACTAGGAATTAATTAAAGAAGGAAATCAAAATGATTTGATTCGTTATTACAAAACTCAATGCTAATAAACGCAAGACTTTAGACCAGGGGTCGCCAAACCTATTCGACCATCGACCCCCTTTAGCCACTTCTCCTTCCACATTGACTCCACCCCTTTTAGCCACTTCTCCTTCTGCATCGACCACCCTTCTCATTTAAAATATCTTAATACCCTACCATACCCACGGGCATATGGTGTAGTGGTTTAGAGCGCGGGCTACTCCCCAGGCATATGGTGTAGTGGTTAAGAGCATGGGTTACTAACCTCAAGATTCCGAGTTTGATTCCAGGCAGTGACCTGAAGAATAATAATAATAATAATAATAATAATAATGATAATAATAACTACATAGAAAAATGTCTTAGGAATGAGAACCCAGGTTCGAAATTTCCCCAAGACACCTGATGAAGGCTGTAGGGCATATCAGCCGAAACGTTGTGTTAACAACAAACAAGAAGAGGACAAATATCCGTCAAATGTAAATAATGTAAATAATGCAATCAAAGATGGAAAAATTGGTAATGGGTGTATCTGCATATATATCAGTAATAACGTGTGTGTGTTTGTGTGTGTATTTGTGCCCCTATAACTTAGCAGTTTAGTGAGACCAATAAAATAGGCACCAGGCTTACAAAATAAGTACCTTGGATCAATTCATTTGGCTAAACCCTTCAAAATAGCACTCCAGCTTGGCCACAGTCCAATGACTGACACAAGCAAGAGATTTTATTGTGATTTTCCAAGTAAGACAACTCATTCCATCAGCTTTAGATGGGGTTACATGAAATGAAGAGTTTTGCTCAAGAACACAACATCCCCACATAATCCAGGAATTGAAACCACAACCTCACAGTCTAGAGTGCAACACCCTAACCACCAGGCCAAGTATCTTCAGCAGCAAGACATGTAGCAATCTGCCATCCTCATCGGTGATGGTCGGTGATCAACATCTCGGATTTACAATGCTGTTTTGTCCTTCCACTCTGGACCTATTTACAGATTCTGGGGGATGGTTAAAAGAGGCTGGCAATCATCTCTGGCTTACAATGGCTTGCTGTACTCCTCCTGCATTGTATCTATTTACAGGAAGCCAAATCAAGATTAATGGCG
>NC_068987.1:7997900-8004361 GCF_001194135.2 Octopus bimaculoides
GTGAAGGCAGAAGTGGCGGCGGTAGCAGTGGTGGAGGTGATGGTAGTGGTGGTGGTAGTATGAAAGTGATGGTGGCAGTGGTGATGGTAACGGTGGTAGTGGTGGAGGTGGCGGCGATGGTGCTGGCGTTGGTTGTGCTGGTGGTGGTGTTGGTGTTGTGGGGTGGGAGTGAGATGATGTGGTAATGGTGGTGGTGGTAGTGGTGGTGATGATGTACGTGGTGGTGATGGTTGTGGTGGCAGCGGTGGTGGTTGTAGTGGAAGTGGTTGTTGTTGTAATGGTGGTGGTGGTGGCAGTGGTGATGATAGCTGTAACAGTGGTCATCTCCAACCTCAGAAGAGAGCTGCCCCACCTTTAGTAAGGCGAATCAAGTTACCCCTTTGTTGTTGTTTGTTCTTTCTCGAGCCATGCCTGGCTCATAAGGGTCGGTTTCCCGGTTTCATTGGCATATAGGTTCCCCACCTGGACGGGACGCCGGTCGTCGCAGGTGAGCTGCTAGATGCAGGAGGAAAGAGTGAGAGAAAGTTGTGGCGAAAGAGTCAACAGAAATTCACTATTACCTTCCGCCGGAGTCGCATGGAGCTTAGATGTTTCACTCATAAACACACACATTGCCTGGTCTGAGATTTGAACTCGTGATCCCTTGACTGTGAGTCTGCTGCTCTATCCACTAGGCCATGTGCCTCCACTAAGTTACCTCTTTGCTCTCTTAAAAAGAAATGTTATTTCCAGCTTCTCTTCACAGAATGTGCCCTGGTTGATCTCACGTGACCTGTGGGCTATACACTCTGAAGGTTTAATGTTACAGAGTAATTAACACACAATCGAATTGTAGACTACACATGTCTTCAAGAAAAAGATCAATTACACACTGTGCTCAATATATATAACTATATGTGTGTGTGTGTATATATGAGAGAGAGAGAGATAAATATATATATATATATATGCACACATATACATACAGATATATATATATATATATAAGCACACACATACACATATATATGTATACACTCTATATATCTATTTATATATCTATCTGTCTCTCTCTCTGTATATATATATATATATATATTGAGATATATTTATATATATATGAAAGAATATATGTCTTTGTATACACTATATGCAATCTCTCTCTCTCTCTCTCTCTCTATATATATATATATATATATATATATATATGCATACATATATATACACACAGTTAAAGACAATATATATGTGTGTGTGTGTGTGTGTGTGTGTGTGTGTGTGTGTGTGTGTGTGTGTGTTTTTATAGAATGAAATCCAAAGTAAGTGTACATGTTCTGTTAGAATCGTTGGCTGTCGGAGTTATAATGCCGTTCTCTTTAATAATGTATCGTATGTTTGACATACAATCAAATTACACGAACTATGTAACATTAAACATTTTTTTCCCCCACTTTCCAGATATCTGCATATAATTTCTATATGATGTCTACCCTGCAAGGTATTCTCATTTATCAACTAATATTTTATCTTTTTTCAGCTTTTGTTATAAATGCCTTCATTTTTTTTAATTATTTTTTTTTTACCTTTATCTGAGGCTATATTTATTTATTTTATTTTTTATTTATTTATTCTTTTTTTGGTAATGGTGGAATCCAAGATGTCATTTGTCCATATTATCTTTCATCTCTTATTGCTTCTGTTATCTTTTACTTTGTTTCAGTCAAGAGTCTGTGGCCAGGCTGGGGCACCACCATGAAGTGTTGTGCAACCACAATACGTTCTTTTTTTTTTTTAAAGTCCGCTTCCCATTTTATCGGTTTCTTTTGCTGAAGTGCTAATCCTTGGAGATGTAAACCAACCAACACCTGTTATCAAGCAAGGCTGGGGGACGGTGAACATAACACAAAAACATACATAGGTGCAGCTGTGTGGTAAGAAGGTTGCTTCCCAACCACATGGTTCCAGGTTCAGTCCTGCAGCATGGTACCTTGGGCAAGTGTCTTCTGCTATAGCCTCAATTTGACCAAAGCCTTGTGAGTGGATCTGGTAGACAGAAGCTGAAAGAAGCCCATCGTATATATACATATATATATGTATAAATAATACAAAATGGGACAAGGACGCAAAACATCCAGGCAGTTAGGTGATACACGAAAGGGGACAAAGCATCCAGATAGACGATACAAGGAAACAAGGACATGTCAATCGGAGTTTTCTCTCTTCAGTCGAGATCCAGATTATCCTTGTGTTGTGGATAGAGTCACGACACCTCCTGCAAGAATAGACTGACCAAACGACTATAAATAGTCTGGGCGGTCTGGGTGAGATTGGGAAACAGAGTAGGCGTTAATCGCAGGAAGTTGTAAGGTGTCATTTTGGTAGTTTGTTGGAATATCGCTTGTTGGTTTCTGTATAGTTTGTGAAGAGTTTGTTGGATTGTTACGTTGTTGTTACCCAGCTTCGTTATATGTTTTATTGTGACTACACGGTTATAGTGTAAAAATGTATCGTCATAACAACTGGTGATACAACAAAATATTTCCATCAAACCCAAATCAATCACTTCACCACAAGAGATGAGAGCCTTAGAATTCAATTGACAGAATTACTCGCATGTTGGACAATTTGCCTTGTAATATTTGGCCATGATTCTTCTTGTACATTCTAGTTTCATTTAGTGCTGAAGTGACATTTGCTGTTTGACCTTCCAGGGGTCAACGAAATAAAGCAACAATGATGTCTGGGGGTGTAATTGATTTTCTTATAATTCATCAGAGTCATGAATGAAATTATGATAGAAGGTAAGACAAGTTTTACCTCAATAGATTCTTTGAAATTATAAAAGGAAATTAAAAAAAGTACAACATCTAGTCTAGACTAGTATGGGAAAAAGTGAATGTAAATATGTCAGAAAGAAAATAAATAGAAATAAAAATAAAACCTACTTCACAAGAAGAACAAGGAATGTATGAGAAATTTGCCAATTTTATAGATGTACCTCTTCGTGTTTAATATATTATAATTTGTGAACAATGCACATTTCTGTCTCTTACTCGTGTTTTTTCCCATCTGATAATGTTGGGGTTCGCTAAATTCATTTGTAAAGATTTTGATGAGAGTGCTTATACTTCCTGCTATAACACCATTGAGCAGGAAACTGATCTATAGTACCCTTAACACTAATTTGAGTCCCCCGTCTATAATGAAGGAGCCCACTGCCAGCCAAATCCCTTTTCAATGGATCTTAGCTTCTAAAATGTTATTTCCTAGAAAAAAATGTTTGATTAAATTCTAAACTGTCATTCTCTTGAATTGAATAAGTCTTTGTTAGACTCCCTAAATGCCTGTTGTGTTCCCTAAATATTATTCTGTTCCCTGATAATCCTTGTCTAAAATTTGTGTTAGCCTAGCTTCCAAGGCACCATTTTCTGGAATGGATGTTTGCCAAACTTCCTAAATGCCAACAGCTATAAATCCTGCTGCCCGAATTTTGGATACTCACGCTTCTAATGAACAAATCATAGGTTCATAGCATTTTGGCAGAGAATGACAAGGAAGTGTTGAATTCAATCCAGAGCAAACATTGCAAGAAACTCTATTCAAAGAGCCTGGCTCTTTCGGTCTCCTCACCAATGTTTACATCCTTTGCCAGCCAATACATTAGCAAAACACACACACACACACACGTGTATGTATGTGTGTTTGAAAGTGCATGACCCAGTGGTCAGGGTGTTGGGCTCATAATCATAAGGTCATGGGTTCAATTCCTGGAGTGGATACGGTGTTGTGTGCTTGACTAAGATGCTACCTTTCACAATGTTCCACCCTACTACTCACTAAAGCCCTTCAGTCCTTATGAAACTTAAACCATTGATAATCCTTCTTCACTAATCTCTAATCCCTTTTCTGCTCCCTTCCAACTGGATCCCTGCTTTTACAGTTCTGCCTCAATATCCTGTCTCTGTTTCCCCCAGGGAAGGCTTTCTTCTGTCAGGTCCAGCTGGATTTGAACTGCCAACAATACATCTGTAACCTTGCTTTTTTCTAGATAGGGATGTTGGCCCCCAAGAAAACCCACTTTTACCTCTGAGACAAAGTGATCCATATTAGCTTGGCCACTATCCTTTGACTTGTCCAGCATGGAAAACCCTACCAGTAGCTTGCACTCCACAAGCATAGCTTTCAAGGTGCTGAAAATTCATACTAGCTCTGTGCTGGGCAGCCCTTTGTCCTCCAGTCATCACCTCCTCAATGTTGCCCTAGATGAAGGGCTGTGAAAGCTTAGAGGATACTCTTTGTTGAACAACTGGCCAGATGGAACCTAATGAGTGTAGACGATGCTTTTACTGTTGAAAAAAGGGGATCATCATGAGCTTCCATGCTTTTCCTGGCCTTCATGTATCTGGGGAAGCCAGGATGCTTCCATTGGGTACACTGTCTCTTGTTCTCTGGATCAAAATAGTAGATCCAGCTTTTATTGCAGGTCACCAGAGATCCAAGTACTCTTGGACTAGAGGTAATGAGCTACACCACCTCCTTGCTGTTTCTAACACATCTTTGCTTCTCGTCATCACTAAGTTCCCTGGGAACAAATTTTGTAGAAATTTTTACACAAACTTTTCACAAATTTTTACGCAAAGTTTGTACAAATTTTTACACAAATTTTTATACAAAATTGAAAAAGAGTAAAGAGTATATCTATCTCTCAATCTATCTATCTATTTTTCTATCTATCTATCTATCTACCTACTTATCTATCTATCTAACTAAAAGAGAGTCACTTACTGTTATAGTTTCTTCAATGAGAATATTGACCAAGGTTACCGTGGTCTTTTCCGTGGGCTTTTCCTTCCACGGCTAAACCTAAACTGTCCTCCCCTCTTTTTACACGAGAACATTACTGTGTGATACACGATCCCTATTGATCGGCCTTTCCTTTTCTTTTTTTTTTCGATCCCTTTTGATCGAACTGCCCCTTTTTCCCTTCCTACGGTCCCTTTTGATCGACACCACCAATTTTTTTTTTTTTTTTTTTTTTTTTTTTTTCATTCCTTCCCCCTCCCAAAAAGAAAAGCTCTACATTGTATTTGTCCCATCTTCGTTGAGCCCTGTGTGGCTAATAAAAGAAATGTATCTAACTATCTGTCTTTATCTATCTATCTATCTGTCTGTATCTATCTGTCTATCTATCTATCTATCTATTTTTATCTATCTATCTATCTATCTATTTTTATCTATCTATCTATCTATTTGTCTATCTATCTATCTATCTCAATCTATCTATCTAACTATCTATCTGTCTGTCTGTCTGTCTGACTGTCTCTATCTATCTATCTATCTATCTATTTATCTATCTATCTATCTATCTATCTATTTTTATCTATCTCTCTATCTATCAATCATCTATCCGTCTGTCTCTCTGTCTAGCTGTCTGTCTGTCTAGCTATCTGTCTGCCTGTCTGTCTATATCTATCTATCTATCTTTCTGTCTCTCTCTTGCTTTCTCTCTATTTGTCTGTCTGTCTGTCTGTCTATCCATCTATATCTTAATACGCACAAACACACATGCACGTGTACACGTCCACACGTCCACACACACACACAAACACATAATGAGGCAAAATGAAAACAAGAGGGAAACTTTATCCACACAATCATAATGAATTGTTAGAATATGAGAAAACAGTTTGTTGACCGTGTGAAAAACATGGAAACTTAGACTAAATGTTGAATATTCGTTTCATATTATGTCATCATCACCATCGTCATCATCATCATCACCATCAACATTTGTAACGGTTGATTTGTAATAATGGCTGGAAAAAAATACTAACATGTCAATACATATATATGTATATATAAATATATATTTCGTGATACTAATAACCTGATGTAGGACTCAATATATTCAAGCTGATGAAGCTCATAAGAAAGTCATTTATTTATTTGTCATTGTCATCATATCTATATGATAATGATAATATAGATATATAAACACACACACACACACACACATATATATATATATATATGTATGTATATGTATAAGTATGTATACATATGTATGTATGTATATACATGTATATATATGTTTGTGTATATATATATGTGTACATGTGTATATATCTGTATGTATATATATGTATATATATATATCATCATCATCGTTTAACGTCCGCTTTCCATGCTAGCATGGGTTGGACGATTTGACTGAGGACTGGTGAAACCGGATGGCAACACCAGGCTCCAGTCTGATTTGGCAGAGTTTCTACAGCTGGATGCCCTTCCTAACGCCAACCACTCAGAGAGTGTAGTGGGTGCTTTTACGTGTCACCCGCACGAAAACGGCCACGCTCGAAATGGTGTCTTTTATGTGCCACCCGCACAAGCCAGTCCAGGGGCACTGGCAACGATCTCGCTCGAAAATCCTACAGGAGCCAGTCAGGCGGTACTGGCAACGGCCACGCTCAAAATGGTGCATC
>NC_068987.1:8005465-8011774 GCF_001194135.2 Octopus bimaculoides
ATATATATATATATATATATATATATATATATATATACTCACATATATATACATATATGTACATACATATATATATACACACATATATATATATGCATAGAGAAGCACCTGTCTCAGCACCATGTAAAAGAACACCAATACCAGCGTCTCATAATACGAACCCATGCTGGTGCCACGCAAAAAGCACCAAGTACACTCTGTAAAGTGGTTTGTGTTTAGGAAGGGCATCCCGTTGTAGAAGCCATGCCAAAACAAGATGACCGGAGCCTGATGCAGCCCTGTGGCTCACCAAATCCAGTCAGACCGTCCAACTCATGCCAACATGGAAAACGGATGTTGAATGATGATGATGATGATGATGATTTGACTGACAAATTAGTAACAGTCATCTTGCAATGCTTGTCAACGGAACCTTCTATGGTGATTGAGAAAAAGGCAGAAGTGTTGTACAAGCTTTTGTCACTTAAATTCAGTGACGTACAGGGGTCTCACAATTAATTCATTGCGAGATGGCTATCATCTGATAAGATGAGGCAATCATCGTCAGAAGACCCGGCAAGCCAAGTGAGATTGTTGCCAGTGCCCCTGGACTGGCTCTTGTGCGGGTGGCACATAAGATGCACCATTTTGAGCGTGGCCGTTGCCAGTACCGCCTGACTGGCCTTCGTAGGATTTTTGAGCGAGATCGTTGCCAGTGCCCCTGGACTGGCTCTTGTGCGGGTGGCACATAAAAGACACCATTTCGAGCGTGGCCGTTGCCAGTATCGCCTGACTGGCCTTCGTGCGGGTGACACGTAAAAGCACCTACTACACTCTCTGAGTGGTTGGCGTTAGGAAGGGCATCCAGCTGTAGAAATTCTGCCAAATTTAGATTGGAGCCTGGTGTTGCCATCTGGTTTCACCAGTCCTCAGTCAAATCGTCCAACCAATGCTAGCATGGAAAGCGGACGTTAAACGATGATGATGATGATGATGATGATGATGATGATACAGGGTGTCCACAAAGTCTGGGTACATGGGGATTAACACATACTTTAAGAAATTATTATTTCTTATATTTAATTGTTTATGTTATGATTTTATTTACTCCATGTACCCAGACCTTGTGGTCAACCTGTATATATATATACATATATATATATATATATATATATATATGTATGTATATATATATGAATGTATGTCTATGTTTATTCCCCACCATATTGTTATTTTTTTGCAAGCTAACTTGGACCGGACCCCCTCCCTCCACCCTCTTTAGCAGGCTCCACCTCGTCAAACATGAAATGCAACAAACACCAATACGATATGGCAAAAATGCCTACAGAGGGGGAATTCAAAATAATTGATAACTGATATCATAGCATAGATATAACATGGATAGATTTGCTAACTTATATTTAAAAAACAAAAACAAAAAAAAACAAAATTCTGAAACTAACTTCATCATATCAGTACTACTACTACTACTACTACTAGTTGTAGTAACTTCAACAATTTATACCTGAGCAGGCATGACAATATACAAAGATATAATCAGTGAGATGTTATGGTAAAAGACCATCTCAATAGAATACAGAATACACAATCCCTCCCCCTCCTCTCTCTCTCTCTGTCCCCTCCCCCCGCCTGTCACAATCCTCTCTGTCTTTCTCTTGTATCTTCTCATCTACTTGCGCGGTCAGTGTTTTGTTGCGATACTTTAATAGCTCAGAGGAAAAGGGCTGCAAAAGATGAAACGAAATAGGCTTGGTAATCTTCAATATATTGATTTTCTTTCCTTCTTTTGTATTGATTTGTCTCATGTAGTTGTATGACTTTTATCGCCAATAATGATTATTATTGTTACCGAACTGGCGACACAACTCTTGTATTTAATCTCGCCTTTTGTCACACTCACTTGCTTCAACTTGTCTTCACAGCTCTGCATTTATACACAGCGAGTTGCTGTTTATTTGCTAATATTACCAGCTTTATTGCTACTGCATATTGGCAATTGTCGATGAACATATGGTGTTTTCCCTGCGGACTTATAATATAACAGGCTTTTGTAATTTCAAAGGTTATGGGGTGATCTGACTTAACAGTGGACCTTTCGACCAGTATTTACAAGGTTTGGGAAACTAGACAAAGAGATAAACATGTAGGTTCCTGAATAGTCAACACCATTCACATTTTTACTATGAATAGATTAAAATATATTTGCGATTTTGCTTCTCTTTCGGTTTGGTCCAGATATTACCAATTCTAAACAAATTCTGGTTCCATTGTTTGGTTATTTTAACTTTTCTCTCCTAATACTTTTTCACCTAATTTTCTCTATAAATTATTTATGCTCCTTGACTAGTCTCTCCTGCAGAGTATAATTTGATATCTCATTCTGTATATTACATACAATGTGTAGTTACATGGCTTAGTGGTTAGAATGTTGTACTCGTGATTGTAAGGTTGTGGTTTCAATTCCTGCACTGATCAATGCTTTGCGTCCTCAAGCAAAATTATTTCATTTTATGTTGGTCAGGTCGACTTAGCTGGCAAAAACGAGTAATTCTGCAACGAACTGGTGTCCTGTCCAGGGAGGAATGTATATGCAAAGGATTCTGGGAAATCGACCTTATGAGCCAAAGACTCAGGAAGGAACTTAGTGGCTGTGTGGTAAATAGCTTGCTTACCAACCACATGGTTCCGGGTTCATTCCCACTGCGTGGCATCTTGGGAAAGTGCCTTCTACTCGGGCCGACCAAAGCCTTGTGAGTGGATTTGGTAGACAGAAACTGAAAGAAGCCTGTCGTATATATGTACATATATATGTGTGTGTGTTTATGTGTCTGTGTTTGTCCCCAACAACATTGCCTGACAACCGATGGTGGTGTGTTTACGTCCCCGTAACTTAGCGGTTTGGCAAAAGAAACCGATAGAATAAGTACTAGGCTTACAAAGAATAAGTCTTGGGGTCGATTTGCTCGACTATAAAGGCGGTGCTCAAGCATGACCGCAGTCAAATGACTGAAACAAGTAAAAGAGTAAAGAGTAAAATATTGTGGGAGTAGTGAAGGCACGTGGCTTAATGGTTAGGGCATTTGGGTCACAACCGTAAGGCGGTGAGTTCAATTCCTAGTGGCTCGTTGTGCCCTTGAGCAAGACAGTTTATTTCACGTTGCTGCAGTCCACTCAGCTGGCAAAAATGAGTAGTACCTTTATTTCGAAGGGGCCAGTCTTGTCACATTCTGTATCACACTGAATCTCCCTGAGAACTACATTAAGGGTACACGTGTCTGTGGAGTGCTCAGCCGCTTGCACGTTGATTTCACAAGCAGGATGTTTCATTGGTCGGATCAACTGGAACCCTTATCATTGTAACCGACAGAATACCAGTTTATATTGTGGGGTACTGAAACGGGATGTTTAAACCAATGCAATATTATAATTAGCTTGAATATTATTACATAAAATAAATGACATAGATCTTAATAATATGCCTATGTGTATTGTGAGTGGATTTGGTGGATGGAAATTGATAGAAGCCTGTCATATAAATATATGTGTCTGTGTGTGCATGTATTTCTTTTACTGTCTCCTGGCCTTAATTTCACAATAGTTGTAAATGACTGTCACTGTCATACAAGCAGTGCCATTTATTTCCAACATTCTGCGAGAACATGTCTGTCCATGGGGAAATATTACTTTGCTTGTAAACAAGCGAGTGTTGGCGACAGGAAGGAAACCTGGCTGTAGAAAATCTGCCTCAGTAAACTCCATTAGACCTATGCAAGCATGGAAAGGTGGACATTAAAACGATGATGAAATATATCACATGATCATGTGATTGACCAGACTATCCAATGTTGTTATACACCCATGGTCACGATGTGCTTTGCATCGTTTTGGCTTTCGAATGACGCCACCCGCTCCTTCTCTGCTGGCTAGGCAAGCATGCTAACATTCCTCCTGATCAGAAGAAAGGCGAGTCCACTGCAGGGTTGCTCACTTATGGTTGAATGGACAGAAGCAATGTGAAACGAAGTGTTTTGTGCAGGAACACAATGTGTAGTCAATATGGGAATTTAAACCATGATTGTGAATGCAATGTGACTAACCACACGGCTACGTTTGCTGGCATAAAACACAACATCCACATAAGATGCACCCCTACTTTACCAAAATATTTTATGGGAAAACAAATTTAACATGTTTCATCATACACTAATACACTTGGCACCCTGTCTGTAATACAGTCGCATTAGATGCATGACAAGATTTTGTTACATTTAAGAATGAAAAATGAACATCTTATATGCAGTCATCATCATCGTTTAACGTCTGCTTTCCATGCTAGCATGGGTTGGACGATTTGACTGAGGACTGGTGAACCGGATGGCTACAACAGGCTCCAATTTGATTTGGCAGAGTTTCTACAGCTGAATGCCCTTCCTAATGCCAACCACTCCGAGAGTGTAGTGAGTGCTTTTTATGTGCCACTGGTACAGGAGCCAATAAGGTGGGCTCGGCGTCAGCCATGTTTGGATAGTGCTTTTTTTGAGAAGACCTGTCAAGCCAAATGAGATCATAGCTGTGGCTGATGCCAGTGTTTTGTAAGTGGCATGTAAAAAGCACCCACTAGACTCTTGGAGTGGTTGGTGTTAGGGAGGACATCCTGCTGTAGAAAACCATGCCAAATCAGATTGGAACCTGGTGCAGCTTGCCAGTTTTCAGTCAAACCGTCCAACCCATGCCAGCATGGAAAATGGATGTTAAAAAAAAAAGAAAAGAAAAGAATGAATGTGATACATCAATTGTTAAACGAAGCGTCCTAACTGCATTATCCTTCTCCTCCTCCTCCACACACTGAAAATCCACATTGACCATTTTATCAAAATCAGTGTTTCTCGACCGTTTTTCACCTATGGGCCCCTCTGATTCCTATTTTAGTTGCTGTGTGCAAGAGAGAAGACTGCGCTAGTTTGGTCATGTGATGCAGATGGATGACAACAGCTCTCTAGAGAAATGCTGATCTCTCAAATTACATGGAAGTGAGAGACCCAGGAAGACATGGGATGAAATAGTGAAAAATGATCTCAGGATGCTGAGCTTTGCAGGCAAGATGACAGAAAACCGAAATACTTGGCACCTTGCTGTACTCCACAGCAGAAGGGTTAAGACTGGTCCCTCTAGTAGTGAAAAGCACTTATGGGGGTGCCATGTAAAAGGCACCCAGCACACTCTGTAAAGTGGTTGGCATTAGAAAGGGCATTCAGCTGTAGAAACAATGTCAAATCAGAATGGGAGTCTGGTGCAGCTCCCCAGCTTTGGTCAAACCGTCCAACCCATGCCAGCATAGCCAATGTATTTGTGTTTGAACTTTCTAAGTAACATTATTAATATAACGATCTTAATAAAAAAAATGAATAAATAAAAACTCAAAACAATTATGGTGAATCTTAAAAAGAAAACAAAAATTGCTGTAGCTAAAACTAATACCGATCAAGACCCATGATAATGAATCAGTCACGTTTTACTGCTTTTGTAATATGTAAATAAACAAACTGTCGAGTTCGCTGGAACCGTTCGTTAGTGAGTGCGTGCGTGTGTTTGTTTATAATAGCACTGAGTAGCAGGAGGGGTTTTAGTAATGGTGGCTAATTTTAGGGTAAATAGTGGTTTTCTTACAAATAGGCCCTTAACTGCAATGACACAATAAAACGGGAGAGACTGAGACATTTGTGTTCAATCTGAAGACACGAGGCTTACTTAAAGTGAAAGTGAAAGTGAAAATGGCTTACAGCCGAGGTCACCTCCAGCCTTAACTGCAAGATGGATTGGACACGCCATCGCGTTGATGGTTAATTTTAGCTTCTTGCTGCTTAGCTCCAGGTCAACTCTGAACAGACATATAAAGATAAGCATTCCAAAGTCCACTTCATCTTTTCCCCACATTAATATAACTGAATTAAAGCAATGTGTCCTTTCTTCTTTAAGACTTTTGTTGTTTTCGTGAGTACAAAGCCCGTGTTTTCATATTTTTATTTATTATTTAGGTCCTATGTTTTTTTTTTTTTTTTTAGAGAGAGAGAAAGTGGGATCACGTTTTATCTAAGGGCAGTAGCAACATGACTGAAATCAGTAGTCTTTAATTACGATTCTAAATGACTAGGTGATTCGACTGAGCTATAAAAGCCACTGGACACGTTGGAAAAATATTAGTTGAGATCGAAACTGGGCCGGAAAATTACAAATGTATGTGTCAATGCGTCTATGTGTGTAAAATGAAGATGGCAAGAGAAAGAGAAAAATTAACAATTGTAAATTGAT
>NC_068987.1:8011784-8016448 GCF_001194135.2 Octopus bimaculoides
CACGTTTTATCTAAGGGCAGTAGCAACATGACTGAAATCAGTAGTCTTTAATTACGATTCTAAATGACTAGGTGATTCGACTGAGCTATAAAAGCCACTGGACACGTTGGAAAAATATTAGTTGAGATCGAAACTGGGCCGGAAAATTACAAATGTATGTGTCAATGCGTCTATGTGTGTAAAATGAAGATGGCAAGAGAAAGAGAAAAATTAACAATTGTAAATTGATAAGAAAATATGAATGAAATTGAAAAAAAAAAATTTATTTATACATATGAAAAAAAAAAGGTGGGGGGTAGAGTCCGATATGATTCAATCTTCTGGTCTTTCGGGAGGCGGACCACATGGCTGTACCATTTTTTCCATCAGATTGAAACGGACACGAGCCTTCGATTCATTTTCCACCAGTGAGAAATAGTTGAGCATATCAAAATGGCCAAGGTAGGAAGCATAGCTATCCCTGTGTTGATTAGTCAGCCATTCCCATTTATTTGTATCCGCGTGTCCAGTTCCAATGTATTTCGATTGCAGATGTTCCAACTGGCTGTGGATGTTGTATCGATCACCCATGGCGACAGTGATAACAATATAACAACAGCAGTAGCCGCAGTAGTTGTAGTAATTCTAGTCGCTGTGATGTTTTTCTATGCAGCTTTAATATATTTCGCTTACACCTTCCACTTCTTGGTTTGAAAGTTTACTGGACGTCTTCGATTCCAAATTATCTGTGAAAAAGAAAACAAAACACTATAACCATAGTAAATAAATAAATAAATAAATAATACGATCATTAGAAAGATAAACTTTTCGAGAGAACTTGCAATAATTTTTTGTAATAGTGGTTCTCGAAGCAGATAAAGCTATAAATAACAGCAGGTAAATATTGGTTGAAAATCGTTTCGGATAGAAAAAATCGAAAGCTGTGCTTGTTTACAGATGTGGGTTTCGGTCTCAGGAGCAGCCTTCGATTTCTTCTTCCATCAAAGGGATTTTTCAACTCAATATTTGCATTTTGTTTGTTAAATTCTTCTAACAACCTGAAGTTTTTCAAATTTTCACCTGATTATTATTATTATATTTTTTTTAAATGTAACTTCTTTATTATTAATTTCTTGTTAGAAAGAATTCCGACATTCGTCAGCTGCATGAAAAAGCTACAATTAAAAGAAATAATAATAATAATATAATTCTTTACTGCCCACAAGGGGCTAAACATAGAGGGGACAAACAAGGACAGACAAAGGGACTAAGTCGATTACATCGACTCCAGTGCGTAACTGGTACTTAATTTATCGACCCCGAAAGGATGAAAGGCAAAGTCGACCTCGGCGGAATTTGAACTCAGAACGTAGTGGCAGGCGAGGTAATCAGGTGAAAATTTGAAAAACTTGGAATGGTTGGAAGCAATTAAACAGGATTCCAATATCTACATGTTATTATTAATAGTTTTATGTACTCCAAGATCAACTATTATAAAAAAGAGAATTAATTAACTGTCATTATAACCAGTGTCAATTATGTAATAATGGTAAATATTTAAATGGTAAACATTTAAAACAAAAACAAATGTATTTTAAGGAGGGAAATTACTGAGACACTCAAACGTAACAAGACAATCGTTCATGGGGTGTTATTATGGACACTGGAAACTATGAAGGGCTTTTAGATGTTTCAAATGAAAAAAGGAGAGTTTAGCACCTGAAATATAAAAATAGAACGATTATTTATCGGTAAAAACTGATAGAAATAAAGGTTAAAAATGATTCACCGTCGCTTCTCCTCGGCGAGTCCAGGCGTGGTAGAAAGAAAATGGTGGAAGATACGAAACAAACGATAACGAGATATAATTAAAGATAATTATTAAACTACGAAGAGACTTGTGATGATGGTTTAGTGGTGATATTAAGTAATCTAAAATATGAATAATTTTTTTGTGATGAAATGTAATGTCCGAGATGCTATAGTTACTTTTTTGCTTCTTTTCGTTGTTGTAAGTAATAGAAAGATAGATATATCTATGAGTAAATATAAAGTAGCTGGAAGGAAGGAGGATGAGGTAGAGAGAAGTAGAAGAGGGAGAGAGAGACAGAACGAGATAAAGGTGTAGACTGAGTGGGAGTGAAAGGAACAGTTGTAGAAGGCGATGGTTTGGAGGTGAAGAAGCGCGAATGTGAATGGGTGATGAGCCGTGGTGATCTCCCCTTAACGAGAAGGCGAATGATAAAGAGAGGAAGAAGGGGAGAAAAAGAGTGTGTGTGAGAGAAGGAGAGAGAGCAGGTGAAAGAAAGACAAAGAGATAGAGAGGGGTAACGAGAAAAGAGTGAGAAAAAAGAGAAAGAGAATGAACTAGAGAGAGAGAGACAGTAAGTGAGAGAAAGAGAATCAGTGTGAGAGAGTGAGTGAAGAAAAGAGTTAGAGAGAGAGAAAGAAAAAGAGAAGGCAAGAAACAGACCGGGAGAAAAAGAGTGCGAGGAACAGAGACAGAGAAAGAAAAGGGAAGTGAGAGGGAAAGCGAAAGAAATACAAAGAAAGAGAGTCAGAGTGAGAGGGGGAGAGAAAACAAAAAGTTAAAAAATAATAAAAAAGACAAAGCGCCCCCTGGACTTGGTTCACTAATGGCAAGTCAAAACCGATGCATAACAACGGAGTCGCTACTGTGGCTGTGGTTTTATTTAAAGTGAAAGAATCCATCGCTGAAATATGATAAAAACAAGTTAAAAGTTTATTTTGGCCTTTAATTAAAAAATATATTTAGTTTTTCAATAAGATTCGTGTTCCACGTTAAGTTTTTCGTGTGTGGAACTGTGCTTTAATGATGATCGGTTAGTTAGGTCTGCCGACTATTGCCATAAATAGCTGAGACTGGTGTTAGGAAATTAAGAGGATGGAATTGTGAACACCAAGCAGGACTTATTATTATTTAATCTATTATTATTAACACACGTTGACGCAGGGAAAAATTATAGACAGGAGAAAAACAATCACATCAAAGTTTATTGCTTTTTATTAACCGATTTCTTGAGGATTAAAAAAAAAAAAGATAAAAACATTAATTTGTTGGGTAAGTTTTTATTGTTTTACTTTATTTTTCTGTTGTTTTTTTTTATAACAAAGTTTATTAAGAAAAAAGAAAGTGTGGAGAAATGTATCCTAAATCTTTGAATAGGTAATTTGAATTTATTTTCTATGTATGTCGTACGTATTTATACAATGTTATATTCCGAATGTGTTTCATTTTTCTCTCAATATGTGTATATATTGAAATGTTATGTGTATATAGTGAATTTGCAGGTGCGCGCGTGGCTCGAGTGTGCTGTGTATTATTGCTTTAATTAGTAGTAGTATTATTGTATTATTTATTTTAAGTATAAACCGAATTTTATTCTCTCTTTCATTCTGGATGTGTACATGTATTTATGAAGGTGTGTGTCTTTCAGTGAACGTGTATCCTCCGACCCTGTGAAATATGTTTTTATGTATGCGCGCGTTTTATCCTCAATTAACCCCCTACCTGTATAAATATGTTGGTGATGTTAGTGTTCCCTACATCAGCCCTAATTCGAACAGACAGACGTATATTCAAAGACGTTTGAAGCCCTCATCATCCCGTATTTCCTTCTGTTTTTTTTTTTTCTCTCTCAACCCTTGTGCATCCAAGACGGCATTATCCTAGGAGTCGTCCTTCCTTTGGGGGGAGATTTATCTGCTATTTCTAACCGGTCAAACGATCGTGCAGCTACTTTCCCTTGATGTGTAGTTAGGTACATGTGTGTGTGTCTGTGTATTTACTTCGGTTAACCATGTGTTCTGGTGTGTACATTTAGGTATATACGTCTGTTGCCGCTGATATGCTGTACACTGGGCATGTTAATCCTCGACCCAACGGCTTTTCCAGCCTGGATACCAACATAAAAAAAAAAGGATGCGATTTAATTACGCTGGAGCCTTCCAGCGCTTTTGAGTGTTTATATATATTATTACATATATATTTTATTTAAATTATACCAACGTATATGTTATTTATATCATAATACCATACGTTCATATTATCTCATCGTATATTTATATTTTCACTTCTGTCAATTCGTCCATCGCATCATGTTGAGAGAAGAAACAAAGTATAGAAAAGAAAATTGAACACAGCTGCCAAGATATATCGGTGCATATTGTACGGATGTATATATATGTGTATGTGTGTGTGTGTGTGTGTATATGTGTGAGAGAGTGTGATCGATAGTGTTAAAGGGCCCCTTGCAAATGTGTCATCGCCTTTTCGATTTTGTCTGCTGGCTCAGGAGTAGTAATTAGCATTAGCGCGACAGTGGAAAGGCTGAGGTACTGATAAAGCTCGGGATCGTTGGTGCCATTAGCAATATCTTCTATGGACATCTTTAGAAAGTATGTTGTTCTTACACACACATACTCAAACATAGTCACATATGTTTATGTAGAATTTATATATTAAACATACATCGTTCTTTTTCTCTCTCTCTTTCTTACAGAGATATACATACATTCATATACAAAACAATCGCTCGTTGTCGAAACACACATTGTCTCAGACATGTAATTCACAAATAAAAACCGCATGATTCGCATTCGTTCATCCAAATGATTATTCACACGCTTTTGTAATTGTGTGTGTCTCCGCCATATATATATAT
>NC_068987.1:8016565-8017849 GCF_001194135.2 Octopus bimaculoides
TGATATGTGTGTGTGTGTGTTGTTTCAGTCATTGAACTGTAGTCGTACTGGGGCACCACCTTAAAGGTTGAGTTGAACAAATCGTCCCTAGTACTTATTCTTTCGGTCTCTTTGTACCGAACCGCTAGTTACGGGGGACATAAACAGACGAACACTGTTGGTTAAGCGGTGTGGAAGAGACTAACACACACACACACACACACACGTATGCGAGTATACTACACTTCCACACAATTTAGCAAATTCACTCACAAGGCTTTGGTCAGCTCGGGGCTATAGTAGAAGGCACTTTCCCAAGATATATGTGCGATGTTTATCCAGTTACTATTTATAGGTGGTACTTAACTATTTAAAAATCTGTCGTATTGTACAATGGATAAAGTCTGTGTGTGTGTGTATGCGCACCTGCTCACGTATATCTCAAAAGTTTTAGTTATTGAAATCAATCAATATCTTGGTATGTAACCTACATATACCTACGTGTGTATGTGTGTGTATATGCTATACGCACACGTATACATACATATATTATTGGCTTAGCATTTGACCCTAAAACTCCTGATGGGATCGTTGGGGTGCCTTCATGACATTTAAACCGAGCGGTTTCTTCGATAGAGAGGGTGAGAGATTGTGTGAGTGTGAAAAGGACAGTAAGGAGAGACAGAGAGCGGGGGGAGAGAGAAAACAATCTCAATACCGAATGGATTAAAAAGCTAAACTGCTCTTTCTGGGATTTGAAATCAGAGCGTGGAGACCAGAACGAAGGCTGGCCAGCATGCGATGTATGGGAGCTCTAGCGATTCTGTCAGTTTGGCGCTTTATTATTGATTATATATATATATATATATATACACATACATACATACAGAGAGAAAAGAGACATACTTTTATATTGATGGGCAGTATATTCCTGATGGTCTGGTCTATAGCCGGTCAAAAAGTTACAATTGGTTTCGCGTCTGTTAACTGCACTTGGCGATACTGACAATCAAGTAACTTTCTGACCGGCTATATGCCATTACCAGGAATATTCTATTCGACACTATAAAAGTATAATCGCTTAGATTCTGTTTTCCTCTGACTTAAGGATAAATGATCAATCATATATATATATATATATATAATCTTTGGTCGAAACATATCTAAGTTATATACGATTGATCAGTTATCTTTATATATATATATATATATTGATTGATTTATGATGATCAATTTTAAGTGGAAAATTATCCTAAACAATCGGAATTGAAATTTTGAAACGTGGAGTTTGTCCCCCCCACTACA
>NC_068987.1:8017913-8020413 GCF_001194135.2 Octopus bimaculoides
GTGTTTTTTTATTTATTATTTTTCGTTTTATCTTTTTCTTTTTTTTTATGAGGGGGTGGTGCGAGAAGTCGAGGCAGAATCTGAGTCTCGGAAGTTGATAAATAGAAATTTGAAAAAATTCATCAAACTATATATAACAAGAAAGAAAAAAAAAAAACGGAACCGGGTGTAGAGGAAGGCTGTTTGGACATTGCTGAATAAGTCTCATTACAAATTTTTCTAGTTTCAGTTTATAATCACAAACTGAAAGCGCGACATATATATGTGTATATCAGTGTGTATGTATTTGTGTTTATATATTTTTGTGTATATATATATATGTATGTGTACATATGTATGAATATATATATATATATGTGTGTGTGTGTTTGCATATTGTGTATGTCTATATATGTGTACATATATGTATGTACGTGTACGTTTGTATGTGTATAAATATATATGTACATGTATCAATGTGTTTTTATATATATATCGATGTATTTATGTATGTATATGTATGTATTGATGTATCTATGTGTGTATCTGTATATATATAGATATGTACATGTATCTGTACATGCATATATATATTTGTGTATGTATGTATATTTATGGGAGTATATATATATATATATATATATATATATATATATATATATATATATGTATATTTATGGGTGAGTGTGTGTATATATATATATATATATGGGTATATATATATAAAATCTCAGGTGTGTGTGTAACTTCTGCATAATTAAATGTTACGTAAAGTCTAGTTCTCTTTTGCCTGTTTTTTTTTTTTTTTGCCGATTAAAAGATTTCTAACAATTCCAAGAGATGATTGAACGAAACCATCTTCCGAGTAATTTGTGTACCTGTTAAAGATATTTGACATCTAATATATAAATATATATTGGAACCACGTGGCTTCAGTTTCTGTACCACCTTGCGGCACATTTGATTGAGTCCCACTGCTGTAAGCCCCCGGGCTATATATATACATATATCCATTGGTCACTCTGAGACCGGACATAGACTCAACTGCATATAAATAATGATATGATGTGTGTGTGTGTATTTTTATGTCTGTACATAAGTGTGTGGGTAACTCGAGGTGTGTATGTATGGATGTGTGCGTGTTTATAAACATTGACGGGTATATAGGGGTACCTATATTTACTGATATGTGTAAGAAAGCGATGTGTGTGTCTGTGTGTTGTTACGATTTTGATGTCTCTTCTGGCTCTTTCAGTTCTGAGTTCAAATCTTGTCGAGGTCAACTTTCGGGGTCGATAGAATGAAATACTACTTCATAACTGAGGCCCTTTTTTAGCTCCTTTGCACTTATCATCACCATTTTCACGTCCACTTTAATATGTACATGTTTACATATAGATATGCACACGCGTATAACATTGATGGATGTTTAAGATCTTAAATAATGATGATAGATACACGCATGTATAAAGCATATATATGAATAGACATATACACACACATATATATATATATACACACATGTGTATGTAGAACTATATATAGGTACATATATACGTATTTAGGCATACTTCAGAACTATAACCGCACGTGAATTGTTTGGGATTTTTTCCTCATTTTTCCTTTATTTTGTGATTTTTCTCTCTCCGACGAAGAGCTATGCTCGAAGCGTTAACAACTCTCTCCTTTCACCGAGCGTCGAATTAATATATTTCTTGTGCACGTCCTCACGTTCATTTATATATATATATATATATATATAGGCAAAGGGGTGGGTGTGTGGTAAGAAGCTTGCTTCCCAACGACATGGTTCCGGGTTCAGTCCCACTGCGTAGCACGTTGGGTAAGGGTCTTGTACTAGAGCCTCGAACCGAAGAAAGCGTGGTGAGTGTATTTAGTAGCTGGAAACTGAAAGAAGCCTGACGTGTATACACACACACACACAGAAACCAGTGTTGGTGTGTTTACTTTTCCGTAACCTAGCGGTTTGGCAAAAGAGAACGATAGAATAATTCCTGGGGGTCAATTTGTTCCACTAAAGGCAGTGCTCCAGCATGACCACAGTCATATGACTGAAACAAGTAAAAGAATAAAATTATACATACATATATATGTATGTATATGTTTGTGTGTGTGTGTGTGTGTGTATATATATATATATATATATGTGCGGGTGACACGTAAAAGCACCCACTACACTCTGAGTGGTTGGCGTTAGGAAGGGCATCCAGCTGTAGAAACTCTGCCAAATCAGACTGGAGCCTGGTGTTGCCATCCGGTTTCACCAGTCCTCGGTCAAATCGTCCAACCCATGCTAGCATGGAAAGCGGACGTTAAACGATGATGATGACAGATAGATTCACACACATGCTCACATAGATCTACTGAGGTACGTACACATACCATAAGCTCAAAACATCAAATACTATCTTAATTTTTCTGGAGTGTCAAACTAATACACTTTGATTGTTGTTCTATCACCTGTCCTGTCTTTTCTATGATTGTGATTCATATACGTGTG
>NC_068987.1:8024656-8036453 GCF_001194135.2 Octopus bimaculoides
TATATACATATATATATATAAATGTATATATATACATATATATATATAAATGTATATATATACATATATATATATAAATGTATATATATACATATATATATATAAATGTATATATATACATATATATATATAATACATATATATATATATATATATATACATACATATATATATAATACATAAAAATATATGCATATATATATAATACATAAAAATATATGCATATATATATATATAAATTACATACAGATATATGTATGTAGTTTGGCAGGTAGGTACATGTATATACTTATGCATACCCAGTAGATACAAATTGTGCACCTGTTTATATGTGGAGGAAGAGTTTAATGTATTCCTGAACTATTTAAACTTTTTGTCACTTTGTAATGTTTGTGAAACAAAAAAAAACCTATATTGTTCATTTGTATAATTGTTTTCTGTACCGTTTTATACATACACATCTATATATGTATATGTTTGTGTGTGTGTGTTTGTGTGCGTACTTGATATGTATGTAAGAATATTAGACATATTACATGAATGTGAATAAAAATTTATATATGTCCGTTGATACTTTATCCATGTATGTTTAAGTGCTAACAAATATTTATATATGCACAAATCAAGACATGTTTATACACATACATATTATGCATGTATACATGTATAGACACTTCAAAATACACCTGTAATTACACACATGCATATATATATATATATATATATATATATATATATATATATATATATATATATATATCATGTTTTCATTTAATATACAAATGCATTATATATGCACATAACTGTGTATACATATTTTCTTATATGTATACATTTCTTCATTTTTCATATATATGTGTGTGTGTGTGTGTGTGTGTGCATACATCAATATTTTCTCTCATATATTCTCTCATTATATATATATAATGTGTATATATAGATAGGTAGAGGGAGATAGATATAAATATATATATATATGTAATGTCCATACATGAATATATATGTTTGTACTTTTATGTTAGTAGATATATATTGAATATATAATTTTGCTATGTAGGTGTATCGAAATTTGTTTATGGATATAATATTGTCATGCTTATAGAGAAAAAATAAATAAAATTCATGCCCTCAAGCTATGCTACGAGATCCTTGCCTGAGGTTTCATGTAATAGGACTAACTCATAAAGCACGTGGCGGCAGACAAAACTTCTTAAGCACACAGATACATCTGTGACTATTTTACTAATGTGTGTGCGTGCATACATACACACACATATATATATATTTCTAAATCTGTGCGTATTTATATATATATGTGTGTGTGTACATATGCATGATATATATATATATTTAGTTACATTCTCATGCATGTGTATATAAATATTGTTATGCATTCATATAAAAATATATGTATATCGAATTGATATTTGATTTTATGTCAACTCATAAGAACCTTTGAACATTAAACTCTTTTGTAGATTACATATTTATTAGACTTTTACAAGAAGTGGGCTGACAGTGACTTCGAAGTATCAGCCTGCTGGCGATCTTTGAACAGTACAACGAACTTTAGCTGGCTGAAATTACTTAATCACTGCCACCCTCTTCTTGTAAAAATATAAAATATATATATGAAGTAGAGAAATTTGAAAAGACAAGACGAAACCGGTTATTTCTCCAAATACAATGTTTATATACCAAAAAAATTTTATAACATTTTTCTGACATAATTTAAATATATACTTTAACCATGTAACACAAGCCTTCTGTAGTTTTTTCACTCTTATTATCTTTTATATATATATATATATATATGTATATATACATGCTTGTATGTATGTAGGTATGTGTATCTATGTGTGTGCATGTCTTTGTATATGTATATATATATGTATATATATGTCTTTGTATATATATGTATATGTATATATATGGTTCCGGATTGAGTCCCACTGCGTTGCACCTTGGGCAAGTGTCTTCTACTATAGCCTCAGACCGACCAAAGCCCTGAGTGGATTTGGTTGAATGAAACTGAAAGAAGCCCGCCATATATATGTGTGTGTGTGTGTGTGTGTATGTATGTGTTTCTGTTCGTTCCCCCCGCCCCCCAACATCACTTGACAACCAATGCTGGTGTGTTTACATCCCCGTAACTTAGCAGTTTGGCAAAAGACACCGATAGAATAAGTACTAGGCTTACAAAGAATAAGTCCTGGGGTCGATTTCTTCAACTTAAAGGTGGTGCTCGACTAAAGGCGGTGCTCCACCATGGCCGCAGTCAAAATGACTGAAACAGATTAAAGTATATGCATGCGTGTGTGTGTGTGTGTATGTATGTTATATTGTGTGATGGTCTTTTTATCAAGGAAATCATGCATGACTCCTTTTCATTGTTATTAATTGATTAGTTAAAGACATAACCAATTAAGCCTTGGATACTGTCACTAACCATTTGATTGCTCAAGCAAAGCCTGTAAGGAGAGAAGTTTATGTATAAATATAGGTAGGTTTTTAAAGCGTGTGTGGTTTGTATGTGTTGAGACTCATATTCATACATATTCATAGATATACATTTACATAATTGAATATCAATGTGTTTATTTAACCACTTGATATAGTTAAATAAATATATTATTCACTTCTCATGCCTCTTGAATTTTTACTGATTAAGTAATTTTGTAGATTTGATTTCCTGGATTTCGGCTGCATAGAGCTTTGCATTATGCGCCTCTGATTTGGATTACTTTGTGATTTGCTAGCCGGGTCCAGCAGAGGAGCTTACTGTGATAACCATAGGATTCTATGAATCCGTATATTACTCACACATATGTTTGTGTGTGTGTGTGTATTTGGATCTCCTTGTCTCAGCATCACATGACATGTAAAATAATTGTCACTGTCATATATTTGGTGTCATTCATTTCTAATATCCCCTGCATGAACATACATAGAGTAAGTACTAGGCTTACAAAGAATAAGTCCTGGGGTCGATTTGCTCGACTAAAGGTGGTGCTCCAGCATGGCCATAGTCAAATGACTGAAACAAGTAAAAGAGTAAAGAGTAACTGATTGTGTATTTATGTGTGTATTTATGTGTGTGTGTGTGTGTGAAGACATCTAAGTCTATGTATATGTAATCTGGAAGCATGTCTGCTGAAGCCAAATGTCTGATTTAATCGACAGTAGGGGTTAACGGCGTAAATATATATGATATCGGAGATATTTATACTATATGTTGAATACGATAACCAGTAACCCAATTATGGAAAATACTAGAAAGGTCATATTTTTATGTAAAATGTAAATATTTTCTAAAATTATTGAAAGTTATAAAATGTAAATATTTTCTAAAATTATTGAAAGTTACAGTGGAGACAGAAATTTTGAAAAAGACAGTTCTGTAAATCATTAAATTCCTTCACCTATGGTTGATGACACACTAACTCAATATGCTAGAGGTTTTCCATGCTTGCATGGGATAGACAGCATTTCCCATGGCTGGATGTTCTTCCAGTTGCTAACGCTTACCTGTTTCCAAGTAAGGTCATTTTTCTCCATGCCTGGACATGTTTTCTTAAAAAATTGGTAACAAAGGACACTGCTTGTATGTTGGTGACACTCGTTTACAATAAGTGCAAGATGTCAAGACAAACACCAACTCTCTCTCTCACACACACACACACATACATACATACACACACACACACACACACATATATATATATATATATATACACGCACACACACACGCACACGATAGGCCTCTTTTAGTTTCTGACTACCAAATCCACTTATAAGGTTTTGGTTAGAAGGGGACTAGGAGTAGAAGACACTTGCCCAAGGTGCCACACAATAGGATTGAACCCGTAACCAAGTAGGTTGGGAAGCAGGCTTCTTGACCACAGGACCATTCTGTGCCTTTAAAGGGTAGAGATGATAAATTGTCATTAGGAATCAATATAAGATGGTGAGCAGGCAGAATCGTTAACATGTCGGGCAAAATGCTTATGGCATCTTGTTCACCTTTATGTTCCGAGTTCTAATTCCACCGAGGTTGACTTTGCCTTTCATCCTTCCAGGGTCAATAAAATAAGTACTAGTTGAGTACTAAGGTCGATGGAATCGACTCCTCCTCTACCCCAAAATTGCTGCCCTTGAGGCAAAATTTGAAATTATTATTATTATTATTATTATTATTATTATTATTATTATTATTATTATTATTATTATTATTATTATTATCATTGTCATTAAGGCAGCAAGCTGGCAGAATCGTTAGCACGCCGGGCAAATTGTTTAGGGGTATTTCGCCTGTTGCTACCTTCTGAGTTCAAATTTCGACGAGGTTGGCTTTGCTTTTAATCCTTTCGGGTTCGTTAAATTAAGTACCAGTTGAACACTGGGGTTGATGTAATCAACTAGCCCCCTCCCCTCCAAATTTCGGACCTTGTGCCTATAGCAGAAAGAATTATGAATCAGTATAGCTATGATATTTCACTGTTCATTATCCTCCTGCAGAAATCCGAGGTGATTAAAGGGGGACTGGGTCAATAACAGGTGGATCAAGATCAACAATAGCCCTTAACAGCTGCTGCATCATTTGGGACAAAATGGCCTTGAAGGTTTAGTGAAGTTTCAGTTGTTTACTTCGTTAATACCAATTTTTGATGAGTGGCATTAAACTTTTGACTGAGGACTGGCGAACCAGATGGCTGCACCAGGCTCCAATCTGATCTGGCAGAGTTTCTACAGATTGATGCCGTTCCTAACGCCAACCACTCAGAGAGTGTAGTGGGTGCTTTTATGTGCCACCGGCACGAGGGCCAGGCAGGCGGTACTGGCATTGATCACATTCAGATGGTGCTTTTTATGATGTGCCACCTGCACAGGAGCCAGTCCAGCAGCATTGGCAACGACCCTGCTCAAATGTTTGTTTTGAATTAACCCTTTAATTACCAACCTGGCTGAAACCGGCTCTGGCTCTGAGCAAAAATGTCTTGTTTTCATAAGATTTGGATTAAAATCTTCCACCAAACCTTAGTTGTAATTTAAGTTCCTAACACTAGTTTAATGATAACTAAGTTATTTAACTAAATTCTTTGTCATATGTAAAATTAATTGAAAGAAACACAGAACATCTCAACAGAAATACAGTAACAAAAGGGTGAAATTTCCACGATATGATTGTTCACTTTCACAATGACATTGTAGGGTAGGTGTGAGAGGCTGGATCTGGTCAGTTTGAATATAAAACAGAATATTTTGGTCTGATATGGCTAAAGGGTTAAGGCTCTTGGATATTGTTAATATCGCAACACCTCAGCTTCAATTACCATATCTATGTACATATCAACGTTATCTTGGGAACCTTGTATAACGAAGGGTTTCTATTTCTTAAGTTGTGACCCATAACTTTCATCTTCTTCACTGCCTCCATCATCAATGAGAACTTCACCCACTTTTTCTTCGTCTGTTGACCCCTTTGTGTTTTCTGTGTGGCACATTTACTAAACAGGACAGATTTCCCTGGCATCTATGGACCCTGGTTGAGAACCAATGTCATAGACTCTTGGAAGCTATATTTATATATCTGTTCAGGCACAGGCATGATTCATCATCATGATCATCATTATTATTTAACATCCACTTTCCAAGCTGGCATGGGTTGGACGGTTTGACCAGAGCTGGTAAGCTGAGGAGCTGCTCTATACTCTGATCTGATTTGGCCCGATTTCTACAGCTGGATGCCCTTTGACTATGATTTCACTTGATTTGATGGGTCTTCTACTCAAGCATGGCATATTGCCAAAGGTTTTGGTCATTGGTCATTGCCTTCATGAGACAATGACAAATGTGTGGTTAAACTGCTTGCGTCCTAACTATAGTCTTGAGTTTAGTCCCACTATGTGGCACCTTTGGCAAGAGTTTTCTACTTTAGTCCCGGACCAATCAAAGCTTTAGGAAACTGCAAGAAGCCTGTTGTGTGTATGTGTTTGTGTGTGCTCTTCTCTTGACATCATGTAATGGTTGTAAACGAGCATCGTCATCATAAAGGCGGATTTGTTTGCTTCTAGCCTTCCATGAAAATCCTCTCCGTCCACAAGGAAATACTACTTTGCTTGGAAGCAGGTGAGGGTTGGTGACAGGAAGGACATCTGGGCTGTAGAAAATCTGCCTCAAAAGATTCGATTTGACCAAAGTGCCACACAGTGAGAACGGACCCCAAACCATGTGGTTGGGAAGCAACACAGTCATGCCTGCACAAATATATATAAATGTGTGTGTGTGTAATACATATATATATATATATAATATAGGATAAATTCTTTATAAGAATTTATCAAGTAGTCAACGTGAAAAAACCTCATAATGAAAAAATAACGAAAAATTTCGTAATGAAAAAATTCATTGTTTCTTCATAGATATATTTAATAATATATAAGGGCATTAACTGTGCATCAATGCCTCACGCTATCGAGGGACTAAATAAGTAAAAAAACTACCAAAAATAAGTAACATATTTACCGAAAGCGAGGGAATGCAGCTTTTCAAAATTTATCTCTTAAAAACATTGAACTCATAATCATTGTTTTATACAGCTTTTCCATATGTGCATGGGTTGGACAATTCATTGCTGTATTCCTAGATATACTAGAGGACATGTCACTTGTAAGTTGCATTTTAGCTTGGTTTCTAATGCCGGATGCCATTCTTAACACCAATCACACACACACATTGTGAACCCACGTTAAACTGTACCCCCCCCCCACCTTTAAACTAGAAATCAGATAAACCAGATGAAATTCGAATTAACAAGTGACTGGCTGTGTTGACTTCTATCACCATCCTCTGTATGTATCAGTGTTGTAGATGTCTATAGTCTCGGTATGCTTGTTGTGTGCTGCACATCCAAAGATTGTAAATTCGTTATAAATATTAAGCTCACTCAATAATATAATTGCAGATCATTGTGGGAAAACTAATTTTTCTTGTTCCTTGTAGTGAGATGTTGAAGTGGTTATAGTACTGCACACAGCTAGTTGTATTCGTAGTGAGCAGGAAAGTAACAAAAATAAGAATCAAAGATAAGCAACATTTCACCAGTTAATTATTATTCACTTTTTCACTCCTTTCTAAGAATTACATTCATCATTCTAGCACCCAGCTGCACTCTTCTCTGACTAATTAGTCTCCTCATTCATCGCCTCCTTACCCTGTTCCTTTCTATCTATATTTAACCTGTTATTCATGTAAAACTTAGTGTTTATTAGAGGGGATTGTGAATGTAAATAACTGTTTTTGTGATGAGGAGTTGTTTGTATGAATTTATTGAAACTTACATCAACTGAAACTAATTATCTTCATAATAATTCTGTTCTTGCAATATCATGTTATAATCTAGCTATAATTTGTTTCTCGAGTCTAATAATACACACTCAGAAACAAAGATTAAATCAACTCAAAGTAGCCTAAAGTTTGTTTGCTTAATTCTGTGCAATACTTATAGCAGATTAGAAGGTTCTATGTGATAGTGGTTATTGCGATACTACACTATGTGCAATACAACACAATTTATGTTGCCTTGCCAACCTTCGTTTATATTTCAGTGATTAGGTATCTTCTGCTTCGTATTTTCCATTTTGGCTTCAAGGGAGAATAATAATCAATGCAGGGGGGGGGGGGGTCAAACACGTGGCCCCTTCTGTGAAGTAGAAAATAGAACTGGAACTTCTAAAGAAGTCAGAAGATTGCTTCAGCGTTGAGGCTTTTTGAAGGGTTATGCAGTCGAAAAGCAAACGGCTTTGGACATATGCAAAGATTATGAAAGAGTCACTGAATTTTCTTTGATACAATGTTGAAATCCTCATCTGTTGGTGCCAAAAGATGTAAAACATTAGGAGACAGTGTTGAAGTTGTTTGCTCATCAACAACCCTGTTGATAACATTGTAGGATAGAAATTCATAGTAGTAGTAGCGGTAGTGGTTGTATTGGTAGTTGTGGCAGTAGTAGTAGTAGTAGTTTTTGTATGGGGACGTGTGCTGTGACAGTGTGTTGTTGCACCCATCATTTATTGGTGATTTTCTGCTCCTGGCTGATGGACACCTTTGCACCACTCAGGTGACACCCTTCCAACCCATGGGTCTGTTTGAGTAGTCGTTATTGGCTAGGGTTTTACGAGGTTAGGGTGCAAATCCTACCTCAACTCCTTTTCGTTGTCTTTTTATGACATGCAGAGGAAACACTGGATCTGTGCTTTGACATGTCAGATCCTACACAATACTTGAACAATGTCAAATGAAGTGTTTTGCTCAAGGACACAACACACTGCCCGGTCTGGGAATTGAACCCACGATCTGGCACTCATGAGTGCAACACCCTGACCACCAAGCTACGTGCCTTCATGATCCAGTACTGTTACCAAACTAGTTTATTGTATGGACATGGAAAATTTCAAAAAGTAGTTCCTGATGGTTATGGAGATTTAGAAATTACCATGCCAGTGGCACATAAAAACACCCCAGTGTCATGCAAATGGCACCCATGCCGGTGGCACGTAAAAACACCCATTACACTCTCAGAGTGGTTGGCATTAGGAAGGGCATCCAGCCATAGAAAACCATGCCAAATCAAACTGGAGTTTGGTGCAGCCTTCCAGCATGCTGGCCCAGTCAAACCGTCCAACCCATGCCTGCATGGACAACAGACGTTAAATGATGATGATATGACAAATAGAATTAGCCATGCTGGAGCAGGCAGCAAACCTCGAAGAGTGCAAACCTTTGAAAGAGAGGTTAAATAACTAAAATATAAAGAGATTCAAATTTCCTAATTACATAATGAGAATGAAATTGTATTAACTGTCATTATCTCAGAATGCCCAGACCTTCATATTTAATTATGAATTATGGAATGTTTTTTTTTGGTATTGTGGTTACGGTACAGGTGTGGCTATGTGGTGAACAAACTTCCTTTCTTAGGTTTAGTCCCTCTGTGCAGAACCTTGGGCAAGCGAGTTCTACTATAGCCCAGGACTGACCAAAACCTTGTGAGTGGATTTAGTAGATGGAAACTGTCGTGTGTGTGTGTGTGTGTTTGTGCCCCTGTCTTGATGTCTTGTGAAAGTCGCAAGTGTCATTGTCATGCAGGTTGTATCCTTCCTTTCCAATCTTCCATGAAAACATGTCTGGCCATGGAGGCAATATTACTTGGCTTGGGAACAGGTGAGGGTTGGCAGCAGGAAGGGCGTCCAGCTTCACCAAATTCTGTCCAATCCATGCAAAACAGGGAAAGCTGTTTGTATCCATACATAGTTTGTCATAGATACATTTTATATCATCTTCATTGAGTTATAATGCTTGTGTCTGGTTTTATGCTGTTTGATTTGAATCTTATTCCTTCCTTCAATCTATATTTCCCTTGTTGGTGAAGGCATGTAGGTTGGTGTAGGCATGAAGGCTCATGATCATAAGATTCTGAGTTCAATTCCCGGCGACTTATTGTGTCCTATATTTCATGTTACTCCAGTTCACTCACCTGGCAAAAATGAGTCGTACCTGTATCTCCAAGGGCCAGCATTGTCACATTCTGTGCCATGCTGAGCACTAGTGCAGCTATAGTGTGTTCTACCTGGGGTGGCCCTTCCATTTGCCGCCCTCGGACTCCACAAAAAACACATATTGCCTACAACAATAGCCTGCAACAGGATGAAAAGTGTTGCCCCTTTAAAAGTGCCACCCATGGCGGACCACTCCTACCCCCAGCTACACTAATGATGCTGAATCTCCTTGAGGTTGCGTGTATCTGTGGAGTGCTCAGCTACTTGCACTTTAATTTCACAAGCTGGCCGTTTTGTTGATTGGATCACCTGAAACCCTTGTCTTCGTAACTGTAACATTGCCAATTATTTCCTTTGCTACAAAAGTGTTTTCTTGGAATTTTGTCAGTCATTACAAATACACAAGTAGAATGGACCCATGGTAAGAGCTCAGTACTCTGCTCAGCTTGCATACGTACACATGCACACATGAGCGCATACATATGCACACGCATATGAATGCATACACACATACACATGAATGCATCCATACACACATACATCAATGCACACACACAATGACATCCGCACAGTTTCCGTCTACCAAATTCACTCACAAGGCATTGGTCAACCCAGGGCTATAACAGAAGACATTTCCGCCAAGGTGCCACACAAAGGGACTGAACTCAAAACCGTGTGATTTACAAAAGGAAGCTTTTCAACAACACAGCCATGCCTGCACCTTTGTGTATTTATTATGTTAAATGATTTTACAGATTCTGTAAGAAAATTTAAAACTCTAAGAATATCATGAAAATAAATGAAGAATTACATTTTAGAATGGAGACCACCCGAAGAGTTAAGAAATAGAAATTATTCATAGGCGCCTGAGATTTTGCCAATAGTTTAACTCCTCCCCTCCTCTTCACCATTTTTTGTTTTCATTTTAATAAATCAACATGTTTGTGTTGTATTAACACAATATTAAACAGTACATTTGTTAATATAATTGCCCCAATGAAGTCTTGTGAGTGAGTGAATTTGGTCGATGGAAACTGAAAGAAGCCTGTCATATAAGCGCAGATGTGGCTGTGTGGTAAGAAGCTTGCTTCACAGCCACATGGTTCTGGGTTCAGTCCCACTGTGTGGATTCTTGGGCAAGTGTCTTCTACTAGAGCCTCAGACTGACCAAAGTCTTGTGAGTGTACCTGGTAGACGGAAACTGAAAGAAGCCTGTCATAGAGGTGCAGATGTGGTTGTGTGGTAAAAAGCTTGCTTCACAACCATATGGTTCTAGGCTCAGTCCCATTGCATAGCACCTTGGGCAAGTGTTTTCTACTGTAGCCTCGGGCTGACCAAAGCCTTGTGAGTGGACCTGGTAGACGGAAACTGAAAGAAGCCCATAGTGTGTGCGTGTTTATGTCTGTGTTTACCACTTACCACTGCTTGACAACTAGGGTTGGTGTGTTTATTTCTCCATAACTTAGCAGTTCAGTGAAAAAACCAATAAAGTAAGTACCAGGCTTTAAAAAAATAAAAGTGCTGAGGTTGATTTGTTCAACTAAAACCCTTGAAGGTGGTGCCCCAGCATGGTTGCAGTCTGATGACTGATATAAACAATATGTATGTGTGTGTGTATATATGTATATATGTGTCTTCACTTGTCTAGACATAGTTATCGTAAATGAGCATCATTGTCATATAAGCGAGGTTGTTTTGTTCCCAGTCATTAATTAAAACATGTCTGGGGGGGGGGGGAAGACGAGGCAGCATAGCCGTGGTCCGGGGGCTGGAGTGTGTTTCTTTGTGATTTAATGGCAACCAGTCTAGTATCCCTATGTCCATAGCAGCAACACTGGTCCCTAATGTGGGACCTCATTCAGCTTTGTAGAGTGTCACTGATTGTTGGGAACTGAAATGTTTTCTGGCCCTAAAGAGAGGAACCGGTCTTTAGGATGTGGTCCTATCTTTGGTTACTGCTTTTATAGCAACCTGTTCGAGACTGCTCCTTCTATCACACCTGCCTGCTAGAGACTGCCCCTACTGTGCTACCAATATACCAGACACCCCAATTTTTATCATATCAGTCTACTAGAGACCGCCCCTTCAATGCTATCAACCTGTCAGAGACCGCCCCTTTTGTGCTATCAACCTGTCAGAGACCGCCCCTTCAATGCTATCAACCTGTCAGAGACCGCCCCTTCAATGCTATCAACCTGTCAGAGACCGCCCCTTCAATGCTATCAACCTGTCAGAGACCG
>NC_068987.1:8036510-8040387 GCF_001194135.2 Octopus bimaculoides
AGAGACCGCCCCTTCAATGCTATCAACCTGTCAGAGACCGCCCCTTCAATGCTATCAACCTGTCAGAGACCGCCCCTTCAATGCTATCAACCTGTCAGAGACCGCCCCTTCAATGCTATCAACCTGTAAGAGACCGCCCCTTCAATGCTACCAACCTGTAAGAGACCGCCTCTTCTGTGCTACCAATTTGTCAGAGATCGCCCTTTCCTGTTGTGAGGTAAATAAATGAAACTTATAAAAACTTAAAAGTTAGTGGTCGTTCTGAAGATATCGAAGAGAGCAGTGGTGAGATGTCCTTCCGAGAGAACGTCTACAAGTCTATGTATTAACATTTTGCTATGCTCCTGTAGTGGGATAGTCACTTTCTGCAGTACAAAAGCCTGTGAAATTAATGGTATAATTGCAGCATTTTGCATCCGCTACTCACATTCTTTTTGTTTCCAGTTCCCTTACTTCTCTCATTCCTCTTTTAAATTAGTTTATTTCCTGGTCCTTGTCTGTTCCATTTTCTTGTGTACGCAATACTGTGCGACTGGAAGGAAGTCCAGATGGAAAATAAATTAAAAACGTGGACAATATTCTATCATTGTTGTTTATCCTGAGGCTTGTCTCACAAGTGCTGTTTTATGGTAAACAATGCTTAAGTGGTGACCTTCTCATCATTTTGTTTTTCAGACTCTGTGTTGTTCGCATTTTATACCGTTGTTTCTCATGGCGCATGCGTGGCTGTGTGGTAAGAAGTTTACTTCCCAACCACGTGGTTCTGAGTTCAGTCCCATTGCGTGGCATTTTGGGCAAATGTCTTTTACCGATCACAGCCCTGTGAGTGGATTTGATAGACAGAAGCTAGAAAAGCCCAACGTGTGTATGTATGTATGTATGTATATATATATATATATATATATATATATATATATATATATAGTGAGCGTATATACATAGGTACAGGAGTGGCTGTGTGGTAAGAAGCTTGTTTCCCAATCACATGGTTCTGGGTTCAGTCCCACTGCGTGGCACCTTGGGTAAAAAGAGACCGGTAGAATAAGTCCTAGGGTCGATTTGTTCGACTGAAGGTAGTGTTTCAACATGGCTGCAGTCAAATGACTGAAACAAATAAAAGAATGTGTGTGTGTGTGTGTGTGCGTCCCAACCGCTGTTGGTTTGTTTACGTCCCTGTAACTGAGTGGTACGACAAAAGAGATCGTAGGCTTATATATATGTGTGTGTGTATATATATGTATATATAACCCTTGATTCAATAACACTGTATAAACTCTGTATTTGGAATGACCAATTTCAAAGACTGTTGGATTTTACTCATAGGGTATTGGATTCTTAATAATGGATTTACAAATGCAATGACCAATCTTAAAGACTATTGGATTTTACTCACAAGCTATTGGAATCTTATATGTATACCATTCTGTCTAAACAATGGATTTACAACTACAATATTCCCTACATTCACTCTCTATTTCCTATCTTATCTAAACTAACTATTGCTTAACCATCCTCTCACACCGTTTCCGATGAAGGGATATAATAAATATCCTGGAAACAACTGTAAGACCTATTTATAAATGTTCTATATTGTACACAGACGAAATACCTATAAGCATTTCGCCCGGCGTGCTAACGTTTCTTATTTCTTTATTGCCCACAAGGGGCTAAACATAGAGGGGACAAACAAGGACAGACAAAGGGATTAAGTCGATTATATCGACCCCAGTACTTAACTGGTACTTAATTTATCGACACCGAAAGGATGAAAGGCAAAGTCGACTTCGTCGGAATTTGAATTCAGAACGTAAAGACAGACGAAATACCGTTATGCATTTCGCCCGGCGTGCTAACGTTTCTGCCAAGCTCCTCGCTGCATTGCTGTTTTAGAAGACTGAATCAAACTTTCGTTTCTTACATCGACCACAAAATGTGTGAGCATGAGTTCCCGTCGACGAAATCGGCTACGAGGATATTTCCCACCAAATATCATAACTCTACCTGAGCTTTAGCAACTACATTCTTTTTTTTTTTTTTCTGAGATAAAGTGGAAATGTCTTTGGTAGAATGGAATTCTGTGTGATCTTGCATGTCCTTCACATACATAATATATCGCAGCGGGTTCTGTGAGGGAGTAGAGAGATCTATCTCACAATTCGAATGGTACTTTATTTTATTTATCTCCGAGGTTTGTAAGGCAAAGTTTACCTTCCTAATAATGGTTTCAAATTTTGGCACAGAGCCAGCAGTTTTTGGAGGGAAGTGGAAGTCGGTTACATCGACTCCAGTACCTGACAAGTACATATTTTTATCACTGCAGAATTTGAAATACTTAAGGCCTCTCGTCTGTAAATGCTGCGAAGCATTTTGCCCGGCGTGTTACTGGTCCTGCCAGCTCGCTGTCTTAATAATAATAATAATAATTCCAAATTTTTGCACAAGGTCAGCAATTCCGAAGGTGGGGGCTAGTCGATTGTATCAACCCAGAGTTCAACTGGTACTTGTCTTAGCGTTCTCAAAAGGCTGAAAAGCAAAGTCGACCTCGGCGGAATTTGAACTCAGAGCGTAACGGGCCAGAAGAACTACCGCTAAACATTTTGTCCGACGCTCTAAACTTCTGCCAAATCACTCCTGCTTTAACAATTTCTAACATAGACAGAGAGCCCATATACTTTGTGAGACTGGTCTAGTCGATTGTCTGTTATTTTATCAACCTGTTCCTTTCCGAAAAGAAAAACAAACATACAAAAACGAAGACAACCACAGCTCAAATTGAACTCTAGCCTAAATACCACTTCTTATTGCGATGGTGGTGGTAGTGATGATGATGAATTTAAATTTAAGCACAAGGCCAGCACATCTTAGAGGAAGGAGTAATTCGATTCTATAAAACCCAGGGCTGCGAGCTGGCATCATCGTTATTACGCCGGGCGAAATGCTTAGCGGTATTTCATCTGCCGCTACGTTCTGAGTTCAAATTCCGCCGAGGTCGACATAGCCTTTCGTCCTCTCGGGGTCGATAAATTATGTGCTAGTTACGCACTGGGGTCGATCTAATCGACTTAATCCTTTTGTCTGTCCTTGTTTGTCCCCTCTATGTTTAGCCCCTTGTGGGCAATAAAGAAATAAGAAACGTTAGCACGCCGGGCGAATTGCTTAGCGGTATTTCGTCTGTCTCATGCTTTCGGGGTCGATAAATTAAGTACCACTCTCCAAATATTTCGGGCCTTGTGCCTAGAGTAGAAAAAATTGTATAGAACAAACTGTGAGTACTTGACTGGTACTTTACTTTTATCGATCCCGGACCCATGAAAAGCAAAATTGAAATTTAGAATGAATCGACCCCAGCATTTAATTTTGTTCTTAAAGCCTGGAAGTCAGTACTTTATGTCGATCTGCCGTGCTAACCACAGTTTAAAACACTGTATTTATGATTTGAGGGATATTTGGCTGTTATTTATGCTATTCAATTGACTTTCGTAGAAGCTTCTCATGCTCTTAGGGGCAAGTATAAACGCCACGGCAATCCGTATTCTTTTTCTCATATAAAATCATTGTTTCTTGTTAATAAAGAAAAAAACAAACAGACAAAATAAAATACTACAGAAAAAAAAAGCCCCGATCTGTAATAATGATTTAAAAATATAAAATAAGTGAGAAATAAAACAAGAAAAGTTTCTACTTGGAGAAAATGAGACAATGAACAGAAATTAGAAGGAAAAAAAGTGGGGGTGGTTGAGAAGGTGAAAAGAATAAGGAATGAATGGGGAAAGTGTGTGTGTGTGTGTGTGTGCGTGTGATTGTATGTGTTTGCTGCTGGATTGATTCCACTTGATTCCGCCATGTCTGCCTCTAGCTACGATCCTAAAGGTGAATA
>NC_068987.1:8040944-8041901 GCF_001194135.2 Octopus bimaculoides
ATATACAGTAATAATAATGTCATACTTGGTATGCACTTTGACAAGCTATCACATACGGATATATCCGCCCCCCCCCCACCTTTTCTGTCCCCTTTTCCGACGCCTCATTGATCTCCTTTATATCTGCTTTTTAACTCCTGCTAAATACATATTTATTGTGCGTCTGGTTCGTGGTTTTTGGCCATTCTGGGGCACGGCTATACATTCCAATCTCTTTTTTTTCGTATGTAATATGTTCATATGTGTGGGATCAAACAGGATTCTTTGTCTCTGTGTGTGTGTATATATGTGTGCATACATACATATATATGCATGTGTGTGTGTATATGTATAAATATATATGTGTATAAGTGAATATATATAAAGTGTATACTTTTATATATATGTATATATATTTATACCTGCATGTTATTTACGCGTATATTTATTTATTCTTGTATATACTTCGTGTATTTATTTTTGCTCATATCTTGCGCACACACATACACACACAAAATAATTACACGCACACCTCTCACGGCACATCTTAATTGGAAAAAATATAATCGAGGCGCCTCTAGGTATTATTTAATGAGAGTAAAGTGCGCCCTACAATTAATCTGAAGTTAGTTGAGAGAGCTGTGACTAAATATGTCCATATGAAGATGGATAAACATTTAATCTGACATTCTGAATTAGTCACATGACGAAAACATGCTTATGTTTCTACCTAACTAGCTCCCTTCATCACATATCTGGCTACGGGTACTGCCATCACTTAATATAAAGAATATACTCGTATTTTTGTGAGGTAATAAGTTTCCTTCCCAACCACATTGGTTCCGTGTTCAGTCCCACTGCGTGGCACCTTGGACAAGTGTCTTCTACTTTAGCCTCAGGCCGACCAAAGCCTTGAGAATGAATGTGGTAGACAGAAACTGAAAGAGGCCTATATATATATATATATGTGTATATATA
>NC_068987.1:8044089-8046366 GCF_001194135.2 Octopus bimaculoides
TATCTTCGAAACGCCGGTGTTAAAACGGGGGTAGCTGATGAAGGAAAATGTTCTCTATGTGGCTTGTGTGTTTTCTGTACTCTGATTATCATTATTTTCTTGTCTACGTTTTGTTTGCAATGTCCTGTACCCAGATATGCACCTATACATACAGGTGGATGTAGGTATGCACATACCTGTACGTATATATGCATATTCTCATTTACTATTTGTTTATATATATATATATATATATATATATATATAATAGACAGATATATACACACACGATATATATATATATATATACACACACACACACGTCTATCTACCTATATATACATGTCAGTCTCTCTCTCTCCCTATATATATATATATATGTGTATATATATATATATATATATACACACACATACATACATATAGCTGTATCTATCCGCGCGCACACACACAAGGCTAATGTTAATGTGTCTGTGTGTGTATGTATATATGCGATGTGTAGTGTGCGTGAAGGTGTTGATTTCTCTTTTAAACGATGTGCCATGTAGCATGACATCGTTTTCCGGAGATCACAGTTGAAGTCGGAATCTCCCGTATTCCTCTTTCCCTCTCTCAACTATTGCATCCTGTATTGTCTATAACCACGGAAGCTTGTTAGATTACTATAAAATTACTTCTTTATTCCCACCTTCCTCGTAGCTCTTTAGACATCTTTTTTTTCCTTTCTATTTTTCCCGTGTGTTTCTTTTTTTTCGACGGCATATATTATTTATTTTTATACATTCTTTTCTTGTTCATTTATTTTTTTTATACATTCTTAAAACACACACACACACGTATATATATTTATATATATATATATCATGTGTATATGTAGTTTTCAGTCTGTGAGCGATGCGTGTCTGAATGTGTCAAGAGCTTGTACGCGGAAGTACATGCGGCGGGAAAGCTGTGAACCAAATCAATCCGGAGATTACACACAAAACACATGCAGGCATATATATATACATCGCTGTGTGTAGGGGTGTTTGTAGTGTATATATAGACAGAAGTGTGCGTCTGTTGAGGGCGTTTGTGGTGTATATAAATTGAAGATTTCGTGCGCGTGTATAACTACAGTTGGGAGTGTTTACGCGTGTATAATTGTAGTTTGTATGACCGTGCGTATAATATGTATGTAGTCTGTGTATAGTGAATATGTGCGCTTGTGTATGCGCACATATATATATACATGTATGCGCATATATATATATATATATATGTATGTATGCAGTGAATACGTTGGCGTGTGTAGTGTAATTTCGTGTGTGTAATGTTTGTAAATGTATTTATCATACACAATATATTTTAACCACGAAAATATTTAAATAAATGTCGCAGCACACAGACACGCGCGCACACACAGAAGATGTGTTTGTGTGTGTGTTTGTGCGTGTGTATAATTTGTATTGTGTGTATATATCGTGTTAAATTTGCTTCAGTGATCATGTAGTTCTGTAATTGATACTGCCGACTGTATTTTCTTTTGTTATATTAAAACCCGCCTCGTCCCAACATTTCCCCCACTTCCATGCTATCATAAATTGATATATAAGTTGACAACATAAATAATAATAATAATAAAAAAAATATATATTTTAACACACAAAAATATCTTCAATAACATCCCACTCCACTTTCTGTATTATTTTATATATTATATTTATATTTACTTATTTATACGCATCTGTACACATGGCTTAATAAATAACAAGCAAACATATTCGGAGAAAGAGACACGATGAAATTGCCGTGTTTGTGCCCGTAATGAGCAATGTAAGTTCGTGTTATGGGGCTGCGGCCATGCTGGGGTAATTGTTGACTTATTTTGTCGACATCGCCTTTTGGAATTAATTGGTTACCGTTTGACATATGGACTACAAGTCGCCTCATTTATCTGTCTATCTACCTATCTATCTATCTATCTATATATGTATATATACACACACATACAACTATATATATATACATACATCTATTTATATATAACTATATATATTTTTATATATAACTATATATATTTATATATATAACTATCTATATATATTTATATATATAACTATCTATATATATTTATAACTATATTTATATAACTATATATGTATATTTTATATAAGTATATATTTATATATGCATCTATCTACATATACATTGACAAAGATAGATGTATATCCATGTATCTATCTATCTTTACTGTGTGTGTGTGTGTGTGTGTGTGTGTATATATATATATATACATATATCTATACACGGTGCACC
>NC_068987.1:8046376-8046562 GCF_001194135.2 Octopus bimaculoides
ATATACATATATCTATACACGGTGCACCAGCATGACCGCAGCCACTTGGCTGAAACACATAAATAAATAAATAAATAAATAAAATACATTTATATATACATATGACTATATATATATATACATCTATCTATCTATCTATCTGTATATATTTATATATATATATATATATATATATATATATATATA
>NC_068987.1:8046572-8052413 GCF_001194135.2 Octopus bimaculoides
ATATATATATATATATATATATATATATATATGGATAGCGCTCAAGTATGAGAGTATTTAATAAAATTCCCATAAATATGTGTCTGTGTGACTTTGAGTTGATTACATTACGTCCCAGTTATGTTCCGAAACCTAGCGTTTGGAGATATAAGATCGATAAAATAATTAACAACCAATTTAACTAATAGAACAGACGGCACTGTCCCAGCGCGGCCGCAGTTCAATAAATGAAACTAGCGAAAGAGCTGAAACTAATAAGAGTAAAAGACAACACTTTGTGTGTGTGAGAGAGAGACGATCTTTCGATATTGGTCTACTGGGTGTCGGTATGAAGAGATGACGTTATTAACCCCTGTTTTTTTCAGCTTCGCCTTTTTATGTCATGAGGGAAGGTTATGTGTGGGCGAATGACGTCATGTACCAATACCGAAGGATTGCCCTATATATATATATATATATATATATATATATATATATATATATATATGTATATATATATATATGTGTGTGTGTGTGTGTGTATATATTGTGGTGTTATATTTATGTAGTTCACAATGTTTAGTGTGTGGTGTACGTGTCGGCAGAGTTTATAAAATGTCTTTCGTTTTACTCTTTTTAACAACGAAGTAAGCGAGAAAGAATGAAATTGCGAAGATCAGAAACTAATAACAATAATAATAATAGGATATCAATGAAAGATAGTTTAAGACATAAAAAAAATATTCCTGAAAGAAAGAGCTACGACTATGGTCTTTAAAGGACGGAGAAGGGATAAAAGGGTGAATAAGGAGTGTCCCTAGAAGAGGGGGTACGGAAATGATTCCATAAAGAATAAAATCAAGAATAAATCTAGAACGGTGCAGAAAATTGCTCTGCGGGAGTGGCGCGCAAATTGTGTCGGTTCCGTCGTATGGTTTTTATCATTGTTTTATTATCTACACACACACACTTACACACCCTGCTCTCTTATCTTTTACATTACCCGCATTTTATTGGTTCCAGCTCTCATTCTCTCTCTCGTTTCTCCATATCTCTTGTCATACATTCTAGCACTATAATGTATGTACACGATGTATGTATGCGTATATGTGCATGTATGTGTATGTATGTATCTATGTATGTATGAGTGCTTGTGTGTGTATATGTATGTTTGTGCAATTTTGTAGGTGTATGTGTATATATGTTTATATATATAGATATATATATAATGTATGTGTAATATATACATACATACATGTATGTATATATAGTGTATTGTAGAATAAACGTCACTGTACCTACTTTGAGCATAGAAAACTGCAGTGAAGCCGATATTGTCTCGACACACGCACGCACACACATTCACAAATGTGCATTTATTACGTGTGCACTTTTCTTTTTTTTTATTATTCGTACACAAAATTCACGTTTACATCCACACACACACACACATATACACAAATACATATATACGATCCTCATACAAACACACACGCACACACATTCACACAAACACACAGATATGTACACCACAGGCACAGCTATATACACACACACACACATATATATATATATATACATGCATACACACACACAGATAAGTACACCACACGCACATATATCTACATACACACACACATATATATATATATATATATATACATGCATACACACACATATACATACATATATATACATACGCAAATACACAACCACAACATATATATATATATATATACACACACACACGCGCAAATACACACATACACACGCGCGCGCACCGTGCATATACCCGGTTCGTTAATGGCTGTTGGCGCTAGCCAGCCAACTGCGTCTTAATGTCAATACTCTTTTGAACTTGGCCTGTCTAGTCAGATTTTTTTCCCGTTTCCCCTAACTCCTCCTTTAACATCTTTTTTCTACTTCTTCTTGTCGATCGTATTTCTCGGCTTTTTTTTTCTTCTTTTCCATTTGTTTTTTTTCAATCGTAGACTTTTTTTTTCTTTTACTATTCTTTTTCTCACGAGTTCCTCCTCCACCTCCGCCGCCAACACTTTCATCACCTCTTCACGTCCGGCCAAACCAACCCCCCAAACTCTTCCGTTCTTTATCCAACCCCGTCGTTTAAATAGCGTCTTTATTTGTATGTTTATTGCTTTATTGAATACGATGTATGTATGCGTGTATGTATGTATGTATGTATGTATAACTGCAAATATAAAATGTTTATACGTACACACATATGACTGTGAATAGTTTTCATACATACACATACATATACACGTGTGTGTATGTGTGTAAAACGTGGATGATCTGTACGTATGTGTGTGTGTGTCTGAATAAATCAGTGTTGGCGAAAATTCGAAGTTACTATCAAATAATGAATATTAAAAACTCACTATGATCACGTATTGAATCCTACATTCAATACGTTATTTCTGTTTCTGAAAAACCACTTTATTTTAGAATATTACATGTGGTTTTTCTATATACAATAACATAATATATGCGTATGCATTGATGTAAATTACATATTTATGTGTACATGTATATATATATATATATATATATTCCAAACATATTTAATAAACAAACATGTATGTATGTATATATAAAAAGAATATATATATATATATATATGTGAACGTGACCCCGTAAACTTCGGAGCAATATGTCGATGTGTATGTAATTCACATGCAGTCATCAACCGGCCTGTATCTAATCTTCGCTTGCTTTTTTTTTTTATTTTTAAAGAGATTTTTTTTCTCCGTTTATATTTGTTGTTTCTTTTTATAAAATATAAGTAGTTACACACGCACACAACGGCATTATATATATATATATATATATATATATATATATATATAGACACACACACATCTCCCACATATAATAATAATAATATCTGCTATAACATAGAGACAAGACAGCGATGATTAACACACGCACATGCATCCATGTGCGTGTGTATTGATGTGTGATAAGCTGTGACGGCGTCGTGGTCGTTTTAAAAGTGTGCACTTGCTCATTCTCTGCTCTGGTAACCGTGACTGCCAACCCCCCCTCTCTAGACCACACGCAGCGATTAGTGTACGCTAGCAAGGGGATTGTGTACGTGTGTATGTGTCTGTGTGTGTTTGTGTGTGTGTATGTATGTATCTATATACATATATGTAAAAGGTTGAAGATATATATATATATATATATATATATATATATATATATATATATATACAGTGTGTGTGTAGATAGATATGTGTATAATATATAGATACGTATATGTGCTTATTTATGTATGTTTATATATATTTGTGTATGTGCGTGGATATATATGCATGTGTGTATATATAGGCATGTATGTGCGTAATATATATGCGTGTGTGTGTATATATATACGTTTGTATTCATGTTTGTATATATGTGCGTAATATATATGTATGTGTGTGTGTGTGTGTATATATATATATATACGTATGTGTGTGTATATATATATATAAATATATATATATATATATATATATGCATGTAGATATGTATATATACATGTGTGTATGTGATCGTTGCTTGTCTCCGCCGTCTTTGCTGCGTGTTGATAGTGCAATGGATGTATGTGTGTCTGTATGTATAATGTATGTGTATGTGTGAGTATGAATGGGCCTGTCTATATATATGTATGTGCGTGTGTGTGTACAGATGAATATGGTGGAGGAGGAGGTGCAGCGGCGGCGGTGGTGGTGGTGGGGGGTAAGATAAACGGTAGCAGTGTTATAAATGCAGAGAGGGGAGGAGCAGGAGGCGGGCAGGCAGGCAGGCAGGCTGACACTGGGTGTCTGTGTGCGTAACGCGAAGAAAGCGCCGACGACGATGACAACGATTCCCGCCTTCTCTCTCTCTCTCTCTCTCTCTCTCTCTCTCTTCTTTCTCTTTAATATAAAAGGTCGGAACGTAACGAACGGAACGGAACAGCATGACGCTTCGCGGCGCGCCTCCCGTGATCCCTCCCTCTCTCTCTGCGTGGGAGCGCGCGCTTTATCGCTTCGTTTAAGCCCTCCTCCTCCTCCTCTCACCACCGTCACCACCACCACCTTATCTTTTCTGCTCCTTGCTTTTTCATTCATTTCCTTCTCCGTTTCGCCGCTTTTCTTCCGTCCTTCCTTCCTTCCTTCCTTCCTTCCTTTTTGACACCTTTTTTTATTTGCTTCTTTTTTAACTTTTTTCTTTTTCGCTCTCGTCAACGTCGTCAATAGTTTTTTTTCTCTCTTTTTCTCTCCCTCTCTTCCCCAATTCCATACGCCTCTCTCTCTCTTTAACTCTCTTTCTCTCTCTTTAACTCTCTCTCTCTCTTTAACTCTCTCTCTCTCTCTCTCTCTCTCTCTCTCTCTCTTTAACTCTCTCTCTCTCTCTTTAACTCTCTCTCTTCTCTTTAACTCGCACTTTGTCGCCTTGTCTCCCACTCATTCTCTCTCTCTCTCTCTCTCCTGTTCACTCGTTCTGTCTTTCTTTCTTTCTTTCCCTCCCGTTCTATCTCTCTCGTTCTTTCTCTCTCTCGTTACTTAACATTTTATTTCCCATCTTCGTCTCTCCATCTCACCTGTTTGCCGTTCAGTGCTTGTTCCCCACTCAGCCTCCAGCCAATAGGCCAATTGCAAATATATCTATAATTGTTTCTTCTACTTTTATACACATATATATTTTTTATACATACAGCATTTCTTTTTTAGTCTCTAAAATAACAGAAAAAGACCAAAGAAAATGCAACCAGCTGGTTTCTCGTGATCACACTGATGCCGATAATATAACAAACACCTCCGGTGAGCATTCTGTCTCGCTCGCCTCTTCGCCTCTCTCATTATCTCCATTTCTCGGCATTTTCTCTCCAAGTGTTTATTTTCTCTATCGATCGACCCCCATTTTCTCTCCTTTCTCGGTATTTTCACATAGCCACCATTTATTAAAAATCATTCTCCCGCATTTTCCCACTCACCCTCTCTCACTCCATCTTTATATTTTTGTTATTATATATTTTCCGCTCCCTTGATCTCCGACTTCCCTTGGGTTCGTCCCGTTTACCAATTTTACTATTTTTCTCACGTCTGATCACCATTTCTGTTTTTTACCTTCTGCTATTCAACCAACGTATATCCCTATCTCTTCTAGCTTTTTCGTATATATAAGTAAGTTACACACGCACACTTCTAGCTTTCGGCTTTTGTCAACACCACCTCCAGCTTCGATCACCATGGATTTGGATTCTTACTCCTTTTCCTCTTTTTTTTTTCTCTCTCTCTTTCTGTTTTCGATCACCATATCGTGTTTATTTCACGTTGTTCCGGTTTCGATTTTCGCGTATCTCCTCCTTCTTTCTCTCTTTTTATCTTTCCCTATCTCTGTCTATATTGCGTGCGCGTCGCAACACTTATTTTCTTTTCTTCTTCTCTCCCTCTCCTCCCCTCTCTCTCTCTCCTCAAAGCTCATCACTTCTATTTCTCCTCCCACTCCTTCCTCTCCGTTACTGTCTCTTTTCCTTCCACCCCTACCTCCATTTTTATATTTCCTCATTTCCAACCCACCCCCTTTTTTCCGATTGCCATGTTCCCGCCCTCTTTCTCTGTCAGCTCATTCTCTTTCTCTCTCTCTCTCCCTCTCTCTCTCTCTCTGCCAGCTTCTCTTTATGTCCGTGCAAGTCAACAGCAACACAAAATAATATAAATCCTTAATGTTACACTTCACACACACCGGAAAGATGCTTTTAAAGAGAATATGTTTCTCCACTTGCCAATATCCGTGCGTGCGTGTGTTTTCAAGTGTATATTTACACGCCCGCCTAATACATACATATATATATATATATATATATATATA
>NC_068987.1:8052447-8054605 GCF_001194135.2 Octopus bimaculoides
TAGGGAGTCTTGGAGTGTAACGTTTGCAATACTTGTGTATATGTCATTTTCCTGTTAGATGATTCAAATTTGCTCTGACCATTTTATATTCTTACTCTATAGACAAAGCCACACACTGGACACTCCTTTCTTTCTTTATTTCTTTATCTAATTTTTCTATCACGAACGTACCGGGGATGGCCGTCATACATACACTTCTATTAAACTGCCGGAAATATCTCAATGCTGAGTTCAAAATCCAGCTGGGTTCAGGGTTTGTGTTGCATTCTTCCGGGATCGTACAAAACCTATTAGATCGATTATAAAACATTGCCTTCTCCGAAAATTGCTTTTATAGACACACTAAAGAAATGCTTGCTTTCATAACAACATACTCGCGTGTGTGTGTTGTAATTTTCGAAGACTTCTTCTGTCCAAGACGGGAAACAAATAATTGAATCGAGATATTTTGGTTGTGAGCCATTCCATGACGATGCTTTATGGCAGGAATGTGTCACAAGCTTGATTCGCGGTCACCATGCCTTTTTCCTTTCTTTTAGTCTCAGTAAGAAATTCTTTCACTTCATTTTGCTCAACTGATGTATTTTTATTTTTTTCTAATAGACGCAGGTGTAGCTGTTAAGAATTCTGCTTTCCAACCATACGATTTCGGGTTCAGTCCCACTGCGTTTTCCACCACAGCCCCGGGCTCTCTCTCTCATATTAGTATTTAGCAGAAGCAACACAGTGACTCAAGGGCCGATAGCTTCGTGTATTGCCACTTATCAACCGTGTGTGCATGTGCTATTGTGGTTTTCTTCCATCATCGCTTGGCAGCCAGTGTGGTACGTTTACGCCCCCGTAACTTAGCGGTTCGACAAAAAAGAAACTAACAGAAGTATCCGGCTTTAAAAAGAAGTACCGGGTTCGATTCGTTTAAGGCTGTGCCCCCAGCATGACCGCAATGTATTGACTGTAAAACGATATATTTATCATAGTATGTATAATGAATTCCTCTCCCCAGCGCGGTGCTCAAGCTTTTTACACATCTTCTATATCTGGTGCAGACTCAAATATTCAGCTGTTATTAAATAATCATAAGATTAGATTTATATTGCTGTTCACTCAATCACCTTGGTTCTGGTTATATATATTCACAGTCGTTATTATGTAATGTAATACATAATAATAGGTTTTTCACGTAAGTCATTTCAGAGTATAGTCTCATTGAATGGGTACTTGGACTCTATGGGAATCCAAATGGCTTAAAATCTATCGTTAATATAGCTTTACACACGATGGCAGTTACATTGTGTGTTAGAGAGTAACAGACCATGAATCACACGGTCTTAATGCAGTTGTTGTTGCTAAACAACGAAGCTAAAATGATTTGGTCCGGACATCGATGTAGAGAGACATGTCGTTTAAATTAATCCGCGGTGGTATATACGCTGTGTAATTGTTGTTGGTTTATCCCCAGTGGACCTTTATGTTGCAGGCTTATTACCAAAGGCTTTCCAACCGTGACCTCTCAGCCTTTTTATTATTTTTTTTTTTTTGCCAGCGTGTCCTATCCAAGAGATCGGGTTATACCTACACAAGCTTGCTCCTTACTGACTTTGTTTCGTCATAACTTGAAAAAAAAAATGTTTTCTAATGAAATTTTCTACAAATACCTTTCAAGTGGTCTTTGTTTTAATTATATCGGAATTTAATGTGGGGGGAAAGAATCTTTTTTAAACCCTGGGCGTGCACCCAATATTATCTCAGGTAGCCTTTGTAGGCTGCATTCATTGTTTCTACTTCACGGATTTTCACCTATTGTGAAAGAAGCCCGTTGTGTGTGTGTGCGTTTTAATGCAATAGAAACAATTGTTGGCTTTATAAGGTGAGATCTTTAATGAAGATGTAATTTTCTTTTTACGCATTTTATGTTGTCAAATACTCTGAATTTCTCGAAATTCTGCCGACGGATATTTGGATTTACCTGTCATGCACGAGAATTTACCTGGGGTTTGTATTCTACTTACATTTACTGGTGTCTAATTGTTGAATATTGTTAACCAAATTCTTTTAATAGTGAGCACTTTATTGATATCTACCTTGGTTTTTAATCCTGTTTTTCTCATATTATATATATATATATATATATATATATATATATATATATATATGTGTG
>NC_068987.1:8054615-8059159 GCF_001194135.2 Octopus bimaculoides
ATATATATATATATATATATATATATATATATATAGGTGTGTGTTTATCCCTGATATGACAAAATTCTTCAAGGTAATGTTGTAGCATGGTTGCAGTTTAATGACTGAAATAGGTAAAAAAATGAAGTGACTACCTTTGTTAATTAAACTGAGTTTAATTACTCTTTGATGGTATATTTTGTAAACTTAAACTGGCAACTTCAGAATCTTTGTAGACACTCAGGAATTCCACACATATAATGTAAATAATTTATGAGCCAATGAAGGAGCTTATGATTACTAAAATTAATTAAACAAACTCGACTATTGTATTATTGTATATTTTATGAACAAAACACCATGCTTAAAGAATTTTAGGAAACCTTAACGATTTCAGTGTGTAGTTTTCTTTGGCCGTTCTGTGTTGTTACCAAATTTGCTGTGAGATACGGAGGATATCGAATCTAAATGAATAAAATTGCAAATATGGACACCTCAGATCCCAAACAACTGTAGACTTGCTAGATAGTAGAGATAAAACATAGTATATAGATAATTTACACTGAGGAGATGTAAGTTCTAGTTTCACTTAGTTGTTTTGGTTTTGAATCTTTCATTAGCTTTATGAATGCGTACAATGACACTTGCTTGAATGTAAATGCAATCACGTACTGTTTAGATCTGGTTCATCCATTAATGAAGGAATGTGAAATATCTTGTTACAGAGACATAGATTCATGCAGTTATACTCATCTCTCTCTGTTTATTTATCTATCCGACCAGAGAGAGATATAGAGTTTTATATAGATAAACACACACAAACACACACCATATATATATATATATATATATATATATATATATGTATGTATAAACACACATCATATATATATATATACGCATACACAGTATATATATATATATTATATATATATATATATATATATATATATATATATATATAAATAAACACGCATCATATATATACACACATACTCATATATATATATATATATATATATATATATATATATATATGGCTGGCTGCTTATTTATAATCTTTGCTCTTTAGGTTAAGTCTGTTAATTTGGCTGGTCAAAGTTGTGATTTCACTCTGGCGTAGTGATTAGCACAGCTTGTATGTGTGTGTGTGTGTGTGTGTGTGGATAATGCCACATTTTAATCCTCCCCCCACCTCTCAAAAGTCATAATTCCTGCAATCAAGCAAAGCACACTAAGGCAGCAAGCTTGTAGAATCATTATCACGCCAAAGAAAATGCTTAACAGCATTTCTTTTGGTTTTATATTCCAAGTTCAAATTCCACCAAGATTGTTTATTTTTTTTATTTATCATTTATGTATTTTTTTGGGCCCTTTCATCCTTTCTGGGTTGATAAAATAGGTACCAGTTGAGCACTGGAGTGGGTAGGGGTGACGTAATCAACTGGCCCCCTCCCCACAAAAATTTCAGGCCTTGTATCTTTAGTAGAAAGGAGTATGCCTAAACTCCTATCTTAGGGCAATTCTGTTAGCTAATCAAGTGTGTGTGTGTTATCTCTTATTTATTCAGTATACTACAATATATGTATATGTTTAGAAACATACACAGCCTTGCTGTAAAATGAGACTTTATGATGTTCTTCTAGCTTTTGGCAACACTTGAAGGGTATCAAACAACTGCAGTTTTGTAATTATTCTTCCTCAGTCTTCCAGCTTGCTATATGTAATATCAAGAGAAAAATAAGCATACAGTTACATAGAAAATATTTCTTGGCATTTTTCTTCTGTCTAAGCTAATTTGCATGCTGGCACCATAAAAAAAAATTTGAAGAGCTGATATACAAATGAATTTGCTATAAAGTAGTCTTAATTCATTGCCTGGTTTAATTAACCCTTTAGCATTTAATCTAGTCTTGTCCAGCCCAAATACCCTACCTGTTTTATGTTGAAATCAGCCAGATCCAGCCTCTCACACCTATCCTACAATGTCACTCTAAAAATATACAATGATGTCATTGAAATTTGAAGGTTGCGAGATAATGTATGAATAATCCAAAACAATGTGAAGAATTTAGTCACACATTTGACCAAGTAATCTGAATGCTAAAGGGTTAACCCTTTTGTTACCCTATTTCTGTTGAAATAGTCTCTGTATTTCAATTAATTTTTGAAATAATGAATAAAAATCTACTAAAATATCTTGGCCATTATTAAGCTGCTAATTGGAAGGTTAATGGGAAATGTTTTATTTAGGTAGCACGTAAAAAGCACCATCTGAATGTGACTGATACAAGTGCTGCATTGACTGCATTGAAAACTGTCCTGAAGTTGTCAGGAACAAGGTTCTGGTGCCAAACGAACAGGCGAAATGAACATACATACACACACACACCTTCATATTTTAAATATAGACAGATGTATGTGTATATGTATGTATGTATGTATGTATGTACGCACACTCACACATGAGGCAATGGCAAATGAGCGAGACTTTTGGCAATGTGATGTGTTTGAGAAGGAAGATCCATCAAGCCAAGTGAGATCTTTGTGGCAGTTACTGGTGTCCCACAAGTGGCACGTAAAAGCACCCATTACGCTCTCGGAATGGTTGGCGTTAGGAAGGGCATTCAGCTGTAGAGACCTTGCCAAGTCAGATTGGTGCCTGGTGCAGCCCCTCAGCTCATCAGCCTTGGTCAAACCGTCCAACCCGTCCCAGCATGGACAACTGGACGCTAAATGATGATAATGATGATGATGGTGATGCACGCTCAGGCACACCTATACGCACACACAAATGGGTGGATAAGTGAAAGAGGGTAGCACTCAACACATTTGATAGGAGTTGTATATATATATTCATTAACAGTTTGGCTTCATCCATGTAGAACCGGGTTATTAAATAAACACACAGACACACACACAGACACACACATAATGCTGCGAGACGTATACATACATGTTTGCATACATGTATATTTACATGTGGGTTAATTTTTCTTTTTATGCAAGTGTGTCTATATAAATTCCCATTTAATGTGTATTTTATATGTTAATATAACATGCATGGTGTGGTATGTATGAAATAAATTCTTCACAAAAGCAGAAGCCGAGTCTAAACGACAACCTATAGGGCATTGTTTAAACGTGCTACTAAAAGTTAATATGAAAGAGCTCTAGATAAAAATATTTGTGTCTCTGTCTCTCTTTCTCTCTCTCTGTGTCTCCGTGTCTGGTCATTGTAAAAGATTTGAAGAAGTAATGGCTGATAGTGAATGACCGCTGGATAAATAGCCGTAGCACCAAACCTCATAACGTGGCTGAAATGAGTTTTTATTGATTTCAGTTTCAACTGCCATCTCCTTCAATTTGTTCATTTCTCTTTCCTTACCACCATCACTACTCACGCCGCCACCACCGTTCCTATCACAGTCACAGCTAACGCTGTTCTTATTGAACTATGGCAAGTCTCCTGGACATCTTTTGCCTCAGTTTCAGCTTGTTGTCATTATCTTCTAATACCATTTCTCGCTTTCCTCTCTTTCTTACTGGTGAACCACTTTAAGAAAAAGAAGCGGAGGAAAGGGGGGAAAAGAAAAAGAAAAAACAACAAAAATCCTTCATTTTTGTTTCTGTCCGTTTTATTTATTTACTTCCTTCCTGTATTCCTGTGTGGCAAGCTGTTTGGTGTAAGGGGCAACGGTGGAGGGGTTTGTGGGTCGTTGGTAGTCAATAAAGAAAAGATGGAGAACTAACAAGATAGTATTGATGAGCTAAGGAAAAGGAACAGCATCGCCCAGACTCCTTCCCTTTTATCATGCTGTTGGTTAGTGTGTGTGTGTGTGGTAGTGATTCCCAGTTTGTCCATTCTACTCCCTTGTATTCTTCTAAAATATTAGCCAATGGCAGCAACTGTAGCTCTTGTCCCTTCTTTGCTTTTAGTGTCATTGTGCCAGTAGTGGTGGTTGTGGTTCAGGTATTTGGTGTTTAGCTGTGAACTTCTACCATATTGTGTGTTTATGTGTGTGTGTGTATTTACACACACACACACACACACACACACACACACACACACACAGGGTGTCCACAAAGTCTGGGTACATGGGGATTCACACTTTAACACATACTTTAAGAAATTATTTTTTATATTCAATTTTTATTTATTTATTTATTTATGGGTTTCAGCCAAGTGGCTGTGGTCATGCTGGAGCACCACCGTTTATGTTATGATTTTATTTACTACATGTACCCACATGGGAATTAACACATACTTTAACAAATTATTATTTCTTATATTTAATTGTTAATGTTATGATTTCGTTTACTCCATGTAGCCAGACTTCGTGGACACCCTGTATAATCAAAGGACATATTAAGTATGTCTATCTGCTGGAAATAGCAGTCAACACTCTTATTTAAATCACCAAAATACACTGATAATAACTACAGAAATCAACCGTCCGAAGGCAAGCGGGCCAAGACAATCTCTCTGCATACATTCAGGTACTTGGACTGGTTTCTGGACTGCCATAATAGCCTAACCTATATATATATATATATATATATAT
>NC_068987.1:8059691-8060342 GCF_001194135.2 Octopus bimaculoides
TATAAAGTAAAAAGTAAGAGAGTCAAAAGGAAGAATAAGTACCGGTTAGGCAGCTTTTTAATCGCTACAAATGTTTCAATGCCATATACAGGATTTAAAGTTAAGTTTAAATTAAATTATGTAACGATTTACCTGTATAAGAAGATCTATATGTATCTCCTCAGGCGATACTTAGTTACTGTCTCCATAAGCAAATTTAGATTACCATGCTACAACTTTGACTTTTTAAACTTTTTATTTTCACACACGAGGAATACCTAAGACTAGAATTGGTAGCATACCATAAGAATACTACCGGCTATTTGGGAATTCTAAGGGTGAACGAGCTCTATTTGTACTCTTATACATTCTTAACAGTACACACCTCAACTATATATATATATATACATATATATGCATATATACATACATATATGTACATACCTACATATATATGCATATATACATACATATATGTACATACCTACATATATATGCATATATACATACATATATGTACATACTTACATATATATGCATATATACATACATATATGTACATACTTACATATATATGCATATATACATACATATATGTACATACCTACATATATATGCATATATACATACATATATGTACATACCTACATATATATGCATATATACATACAT
>NC_068987.1:8060466-8066392 GCF_001194135.2 Octopus bimaculoides
CACACACACACACACGCATATACATAAGGAGAGAATTCACAAAAAAACAAAAGACGAAGACAGGTGGTGTAGACAACAAACAGATGTATTAGTTTAACGCTCAGCACACACACACACACACACACACACACACACACACACACACACACACACACACACATCGGTGGTTCTCAGCTGGGGGTCCATATATGATTTAGTTGCTAAAATTTATCTGCAATAAATCGGTTATACTTCTTGCAAAACCCAAAATATTTCAATAATTTTCTTTTGTACAGTTTCTAATGTATTTAATTATATTTAATTGTATTTAATTATAAAAATATAATAGGATTTTTAAATATCAAATGGTTACGAGAATCCACTCGAGTGAAGCAGGAATTAAGAGGATCCATCAGAAAAAAATGGTTGAGAACCACTCGTGTGTGTGTGTGTGTGTGTGTGTGTGTGTGTTTATCTACAACAGAGTTCCTCATTGTCTATGTTATATATGTATGTGTGTGTGTTCCTTTTTAAATCGTGTGTTTTGCACCATTTTTCTTTGTGTTGGAGTTGGTTGAAGAATGACTAGAAAGAAAATAAATACGAATTATTTTTCTTGAAGAGAAAAGAACGAGGTTTGTAGTGAAGTTAACGGTAATACTTTGTCTCTGTCGAAAAGAAAAACAAAAAAAAACCCCCAAAGAATCCATCTTTGTTCTTTTTCCTTCCTCATTAGCATCGACTGTAAAAGACAATGGTAACTAGGAATATGTAAAAGTCACCATCCTGTTCCTTCTGCTAGCACCTTCACCGTTTTTTTTCTTCTTCTTCTTCATCCTGTTGGAAACTTTCTCCCCCCCCCCCATCCACAGCTTTCTCGTAATGTTGTCAGTTGATAACAATATCCGTTAACACTTAATATTTTTGCATCATATTATGATTATAACCTTTGCTCGCTCTGATTCTGATCCAAAACCTGCATTCTAACTATGGCAGGAATATCTGAATGTATCTTGTGATGTCTTCAAGATTTAAGTGATATTCAAATTTCCTTTAAATTCAAGAAGCAGAAGAAAAAAAACCCTCAAAAATCTGTGCTTTATATTATAATTATTATTAGGGGTAAGTATTGAAAGGAAATGGTGTATTGCGAAAAAAAAAAAACCACCCATATTAGATCAGAGAGATACGACAAGTCTGGTAGAACGGATGTTTACTGTATTACAGATTATCACTCCCATATAATCATTCTGTCATCAACTCTATTGAGCTCTAGTTGAAGGCTGTGCAAGCTTTCTCTGTCATGGGCCCTCAGCTCCTGTCTCTGACAGTTTTAGAGATCTGCCAAGATCCATTCCTCTCTAGGTCTGACCACAGCTGATTCCTTAGAGAGAGAGAGAGAGAGACCCTGAAAAGATAAAAAGTTCAGTTGACCTTGGTAGCAATTGGACTCCCGGTACATAGGTCATCATCATTATCATCATCATCGTCTGTTTTCCATGCTGACAGGGTTTGGACAGTTTGATAGAATCTGGTCAGTCAGAGAGCTGCTCAGGCTCCATGTCTGTTTTGGCATGGTTTCTATGGCCGGATGCCCTTCCTAATGCCAACCACTTAACAAGGTGCACTGGGCATTGTTTACATGGCACCAGCACTTATACACACACACACAGATACAAAAATCTGAATGTGAATGTGTGTGTATGTTAGTCTTGTCTTGACCTTGTGTGGCAGTAAATGTGTAAATGTGTTTCATTGCTATGGAAGCTGTATCATTCATTCCCAATATTCTGCAAAAACATGCCCGGCAGTTGGGGGAGAAATATTACCTTACTTGGAAACAGGTAAGGTAATTGCTGACAGAAAGGGTATCTAGCTATAGACAATCTGCCTCAATAAATTCTATCTGACCCATGCAAGCATAGAAAAGTGGATGCTAAAACAAAAACGACAATGATGATGATGATGAAAATGGTGCTGGGAATAAAAAGATGATATAGAGACACTATTTCAGGGTTAGATATAAGCTACTGACAAATTCTGTGTGTGTGCAACTTTGTTCCAATTCTCTATTGTAATTTTTCTGTTATGTTTATACATTATTTGTGTGTTTCCTCTCTTGAAGACAATTGAATTAACTACTGCAAAAGGCTAAGAAGTAACTAACACACAAAAGGCTACGTACATTCATGTATGTCTGTTTTTTTTTAGCTTTTCTCTGCCTTGTATAGTAAAAATAACATTTTTTATGTGACTTGAGGTTAGTATTCCAAAGGCTAAAGTATGGCTGAGTGGGTAAGAGGTTGTGTGTGTGTTCTTGTGTGTGCCAATTATAAGACTGGGGCAAAACTAATTACCTTTCACATGTGCCTGCCTGTATTAATTAACCAGAATACTCTATTGGTTTGAATATTCCAACAGTTGTCTTGTCTTGTTATGATACCAAGCCAGTGATGACAGGTAAACAGCTGTCTTTCCCTGACCCATAAATAAAATGGCACTGACGTGGCGGCTGTGTGCGGCAGGAAGCTTGCTTTCCAACCGCATAGTTCCAAGTTCAGTCCAGCTGCATATCTTGTACTATAGCCTCAGGTCAACTAAAGCCTTATGAGTGGATTTGGTTGGCAGAAACTGAAAGACGGCGAGCTGGCAGAATTGTTAACACGCTGGGCGAAATGCTTAGCGGTATTTCGTCTGCCGCTACGTTCTTAGTTCAAATTCCACCGAGGTCGACTTTGCCATTCATCCTTTCGGGGTCAATTAAATAAGTACCAGTTAGGCACTGGGGGTCGATATAATCGACTTAATCTGTTTGTCTGTCCTTGTTTGTCCCCTCTGTGTGTAGCCCCTTGTGGGCAATAAAGAAATAAGAAATTGAAAGGCGGTGAGCTGGCAGAAATGTTAGCACGCTGGACAAAATGCTTAGCGGTATTTCGTCTGCCGCTACGTCCTGAGTTCAAATTCCGCCGAGGTCGACTTTGCCTTTGATCCTTTTGGGTCAATTAGATAAGTACCAGTTATGCACTGGGGTCGATATAATCGACTTAATCCGTTTGTCTGTCCTTGTTTGTCCCCTCTGTGTGTAGCCCCTTGTGGGCAGTAAAGAAATAAGAAATTGAAAGAAGCCCATCGGATGTGTGTCTTTGTCTGTGTTTGTCCATCACCACCACCACCATCACTTGACAGCCAGTGTTATGTGTCTGCATAGCAGTTCAGCAAAAGAGTTCAATCAAATAAGTACCAGACTTAAAAAAATGGGAAATGAGTACTGTAAATCCTTCATGGCTGTACTCCAGCATGGCCATAGACTAATGACTGCTGGAACAAGTGAAAGATAGAAGATAGAATGTTTGCTGCCCTGAGGCAGATACAGACATGAGAAAGTCATTTGTACAGGAACAATGAAACCCATTCAATAGATTTAAATCCATGTAGGGGTTTGTTTCCACCACCACCACTACCACCATCGTTACTATCAGCAGCAATTCCATTCATCAGAATCACTGCTTTTGCCATTGTCACAACCATTGTCATCAATAATACAACTGTCATCACCACCATCACCGTCATCATCATCATCATCATCTATCTCATTATTCACCATCGCCACCATCATCCATCACTATCCTCCTCTCCATCATCCGTCCTCGTCACCATCACCACCACCACCATCATCGCTGTCCTCTCCATCATCATCATCATCATCATCACCACGATCATCATTATCATCATTGCCATTATTGTTTTAATTAAGGTAGGTGTTTCAGAAAGCCTGATAATGAGCTGAGTATTGTGCAAACGAACAGCACAGGTCTGAATGGGTCCCTTGGTGAAGTGCAGTGTGTGTGCTTCATGCAGGTTTCCTGATAGACATTCAGAAAATGGTGATGTGTCGACTGGGTCTGTGAATGACAGTTGAACTGGCACTCGGCTAGATGTTATTGTCGTTATATTGTTGTATCAAGCCAAACTATTCAATCGTATTTTCTACGTGTGTGTGTGTGTGTGTGCATGGACCTATTTGCTTTGTATTCATGAGTAACGAGTATATTTTTGTATGTATGTGGGTGCACTTGTGTGTATGTGACAATATTCCTGTGCATTTGTGTATGTGTTTATATGCATGTATACGCGCATGTGTGTATGCATTTAAATTCCTAGATGTGTATGTGTGTGTGTGTGTGTGTGTGCAATGTGTTTGTGTTTGTGAGTGAAACAGTGTATGCGAGTGCCATTGTGTACATGTTTGCATGTGGTTGCATCTACATGATTGCATGCATTTATGAAGGTGCATTGTATTGTTATGATACTCATCCAGTCCAGTCTGAATATACTTAATTAGTGTTCAGTTATCAGCATGTGTGTACATATGATTAAAAGCACGTGTGTGTGTGTGTGTGTGTGTGTGCATATATATGTGTATATGCATGTGTATGTATATGTGTGCATATGTGTATATATATATATATATATATACATATATATATACATATATGTATATGTCTGTATATGCTTGTATGTGTGTGTTTGTGTGTGACTGTGTGGTAAGTAGCTTGCTTACCAACCACATGGTTCCAGGTTCAGTCCTACTGCGTGACACCTTGGGCAAGTATCTTCTACTATAGCTGACCAAAACCATGTGAGTGGATTTGGTAGATGAAAACTGAAAGAAGCCTGTCATATATATATATATATATATATATATATATGATATCATCATCTAACACCTGTGTTCCGTGCTGGCATGGTTTCTATAGCTGAATGCCCTTCCTAATGCCAATCTCTTTACATAATGTGATGAGTGCATTTTGCATGTGCACTCTGTAAAGTGGTTGCTTCCCCATCTTCTTCTTTTTTCTTCTTCTCCTCCTCCTTCTCTTTTTCCTTCTTTTCCTTCTTTTTTTCTTCTCTTTCTCTTTCATTCCTCATTCTCTTCCATTATATCAACAATCCCTGTTTCTCAGAGTAAGTAAGATTTTATTGCAAGAAACAGCAGCACTAAGGTCTAGTCTTTGGAATGTCATAGAGCTCCTGGGAGCTCAGAACACCCACCCCGCGCACCTACCCCTCCGACCACCCATCCACCCTCCCACCCTCTGTCTATTTCCTTGCCTGCTCCCAAGAAAGTAAAGCTCCATGTATTATGTTTGTAAGGTCAAGAAGCAACTTGTTAACTCTGATCCTAGAAACAGCTGAAGGTCAGTAGGGGCCACCAAAAGATGCTTGCTTCCTTGTCTTCTGTATTTAGAACCTCCCAGACCCCTCCACTTGATTCTTCCCTCACAGCTACCTCCCCTCCTTCGTTCCTTTCCACCCCCCCCATCACCCCCACTCCAAGAAAACAACAGAGCAGCCTGAGAGTAATAACATATATCATGACAGGAAATAAAGCCCCTTAGGGCAAAGTTAAATGGTTTGCTTTGGTAAGCCACAACTAGCTAAACTAGAAGAGGCATGTACAACAGGATTTGGGACTGATAAAATTCCTTATAGAAATGCTTTGCTTTTTCTTATTCTTCCCCCTTTTTTTTTCTTTTGTCTTTCTCGCTACTTTAATCTGAAGCACATTTTTTGTCTCAGACTCCCATAGCAATCACACAGAGATGTGCGTACGTGCGTGTGTGTGTGTGTGTGTGTTTTTATTCTTTTATTTGTTTCAGTCATTTGACTTGCGGCCATGCTGGATCACCATCTTTTAGTTGAGCAAATTGTACCCAGGACTTACTCTTTGTAAGTCTAGTACTTATTCTACCAGTCTCTTTTGTCGAACTGCTAAGTTAGGGTGGATGTAAATACACCAGCATTGGCTGTCAAGTGATGTTGGAGGGACAAACATCTATATATATATACATATATATACATATATATATATATATATATATATATATACATATATATATACATATATATACATATATATATATATATATATATATATACGACGTGC
>NC_068987.1:8066402-8071760 GCF_001194135.2 Octopus bimaculoides
GACGTGCTTTTTTCAGTTTCTGTCTACCAAATCCACTCAAAAGGTTTTGGTTGGCCTGAGGCTATAGTAGAAGACACTTGCCCAAGGTGCCACGCAGTGCGGCTGAACCCAGAACGGTGTAGTTGGAAAGCAAGCTACTTACCACACAGCCACTCCTACGCCTATAATTTCTATTTTAATATAATTTTTTTATCTCTTGTAATTATCATTAAATTTAAGGCGGTGGTGCTGGCAGGATTGTTAGCTCATTGGATTAAAATGCTTCTGTGTATTTTCTCCTTATATTCTGTTTTCAAATGCTGCCAACGTTGACTTTGTTTTTTCATCCTTTTCGGTAGCATTTCTCACCTGTTTTCTACCTGTAGACTCCCTCTGATTCCTATTTTCTTCAGATGGACCCTCATAACCACTCCACGTTTAAAAAAAATCCTTTTATATTTTTATAATTAAAAATTATTACGAATTGTATTTAAAAAAAAAATATATATATTTTGTGTTTTGTAGAAGTAAAACCAATTTGACCCTGGCTGGGAACCACTGTTTTAGGGGTTGATGAAATAAGGTACCAGTCAATCACTGGGGTTAGTGTCATTGACTTCCCCCTCCCCTCAAAATAGCTGACCTTGTTCCAAAATTAGCATGCTTATCATTAAGGCAGTGAGATCCAGAAATTTGTTGGCATACTTGGCAAAATATCAGGCCTTGTGCTTATAGTAGAAAGGATTATTATTGTTATTATTATTATTATTATTGTTATTGTTATTATTATTGTTGCTGCTACTTCTACAAGAACAGACTATATTTCTAAACAGCTTTTAGCTTGTTCCATGATAAATGAGTCTGGTCCTCACACCAGCAGTTTTTGCTTAGTGTCAACAAATCCATACAGCACAAAAAAAACACCTGCTCTCTCCAAGTTCTATTTCTCAAAGTGACAGAGAGAGAGAGAGAGAGAGAGAGAGAGAGAGAGAAGGTGGGGGTGGAAGGGGTTGTGTATGATTGCATGTGCTCTTGCACATGCTTGGATAAATAACTACATTTATACATTAATATACATTCAAACATCCATATATAATATATATATATATATATATATACACACACACATATACACATGTGTTTGTTAGTGTACATTTATATTACATGGTGAATAGCCTTGTTGAATATTTCAGCTCAAAGAGAAGTTCAGTGGATCACTGGTTTCTTGTTTTGTTGAGAATTGAAATGATGGAGTGAAGTAGAGAGGTGGGGAGGCAGGAAGAGTGTGTGTGTGTGGTTGAAAGCTTTGATTAAAGACATTGTTATCTCATGATCCCGAGATCACATTCCACTCACTCCAAGCACTGTATTTTTGTTCTCCTGCAAATCACTTCATTCTATTTGATTTTCAACCTTTGGCTTTTAAGCCAGCCATATCTGACACAAATCTTCCTCTTGTTTTATGTTCAAACTGCCCTGATCTGGCCTTTAACTCCTACCATACAATGTCTTTCTAAAAATGAACAATCACATCTTCGAAATCTCTAAGCTACAAGATAATACATGATTAATTCAAAACAATGTTGGTAAATACATATTATATCATCATCGTTTAACATTCGCTTTCCATGCTGGCATGGGTTGGATGGATTAACTGAGGGCTGGCAAGCTAGAAGGCTGCACCAGGCTCCAATCTGATCTGGCAGAGTTTCTACAGCTGGATGCTCTTCCTAACACTAACTACTCCGATAGTGTAGTGGGTGCTTTTACGGGTCACTGGCATGAGGGCCAGTCTGGCGGCACTGGCAACATCCACTCATATATATTATTATAAAGTCATCTGAATACTCAGGAGTTAAGCTTCAAATATCCATTTAAAAAGACAAACTAATCCTAATTATTGTGGTATGGCAGGCTGGGATGGTATTTTAGTGAGAATGCTTATATAGCAAATGAAATCTGTGGTTTAGTTTTAACCCTTTCGTTACCAACCCGGGTGAAACCGGCTCTGGTTCTGTACTACAAATGTCTTGTTTTCATAAGTTTTGAATTAAAATCTTCCACCAAACTTTAGTCACAATTTATGTTCTTAACACTAGCTTAATGATAACTAAGTTACTTTACTAAATTCTTTGTTATATTTAAAATTAATTGAAAGAAATACAGAACATCTCATCAGAAATACAGCAATGAAAGGGTTAATCCTTAGAATGTTTCCACTCACTGGCTAAATTTTTTTTTCCTTTTTGCACCTTGCTGTAGACTCATCCTTTACAGCAGAAAGTGCTAATGCTGCTCCCCCAGATGAGGAGGACTGAACTACATGCTAGAGCTTTGTGCTGGTGTCACATTAAAAGCACTCATGCCAGGGCCATGTTAAAAGCATCCAGCACACAGTGTAAAATGGTTGGCATTAGGAAGGGCATCCAACCATAGAAACGAAGTTAAACCAAACTGGGATCTGTCTAACCCATGCCAGCATGGAAAACGGACGTTAAATGATGATGATGATGAATGCTAATTAATAGTTCTTGGAGAAAGCTGTAAAGTAAAATTAGGAAATCCACAATTTCTCTTTCATTGTGTGGCTTTGCAATTGAATTATCGTCAGCTTTATTTTAACTTCCTCCATTTTATTATTAATTAATCAATCATTAACAGAAATTATTAATTTCACAAACTTGATAAACAACCAGTCAATAGTAAAATAGAATGTGGCGGTGGTGGGGGTCCCCCCCCCCGAAAAAACTCACCCTGCCCTCCTTTCTGGTGGCGGTGAGGGAAGAAGGTGAAAGCTGTAAGAACCGTCTCTCCTCCAAAATTTCATTAGTAATCATTAGCACGATGTATCTGAATTTCCTGTCTTAAAAATAGCCATGGACTTGGCAGTTGAAGCTATAAACATGAACTGATTGATATAGATTTTTTATGGTTTCTGTGTTCTGGCTTTGTTAGAATGATGTAGATGTTGTTGCTGTAGTCTGGTCTATAGATCTTCTGTTTATGTATCCTATATAAGGACCTTCTGCTCCGGGATATGTGCTCTTGACTGGCTGTGGAACATAATGCAGTTCATTACTGGCAAAATGCATGGAAATTACATTCGAGTCTTTTTGTGGACGAGGAATAAATGTTTTGGATTTCTATTATAATCATATATTTATTTCTTTATTGCCCATTGGGGGCTAAACATAGAGGGGACAAACAAGGACAGACGAAGGGAATTAAGTTGATTACATCAACCCCAGTGCGTAACTAGTACTTATTTAATTGACTCCAAAAGGATGAAAAGCAAAGTTGACCTCGGTGGAATTTGAACTCAGAGCATAACGACAGATGAAATACCGCTAAGCATTTCGCCCGGCTTGCTAATGATTCTGCCAGCTCACCACCCTTATATTATGATCATATATTGTTCATTTTTTCTTTTCCTCTATCTGCTCTATAGATTAAGAAGTTTTACTTCCCAACTATATGGTTCTGGGTTCAGTTCCACTGCATAGTACCTTGGACAAGTGTGTTCTATTATAGCTGAATGAAGCCTTATGAATGGATTTGGTGAACGAGAACCGAAAGAAGTCTGTGTGTCTTCTTGTCTTGGCACTGAATGATTGTTGTAAATGAGTGTCATTCGTTCCCAATATTCTGCAGAAACATGTCTGGCTGTGGGGAAATATTACCTTCCTTGAAAACGGTAAGTGTTGGTAAGGAAGGACACCTGACCGTTGAAAATTTAGATTGTAATTTTCTCTAACAGTACCATGCTAATAATTAACGTTCCAAGCCCCAGCTTAATAATGACAAAATTATTTTACTTAATTCTTTGTTATTTTCATAATTTATTGAAATCCAAAGTAGTTTGTTTCAACAGAAATACGGTAACAAAGAAGTTGAATGAAGAATGATATATTGGACAATGTAGTAGTTAGTGTCGGATGTACAAAATGCTGGATGATCACCGCTGGAATGTCTTTGATTACAAGTCAGCTCAATCAAATCTCAGCTACAACAACAACAACTATGTTTACAAGTTTTGATACTAATTGTAAACCTCATCAGGTTTATGTTACTACATAGGTTGTCCCCTATTTGTGAGAGATTTAATGTTAAGCTGCTTGGATTGTTGGAGACAAGAATAACATGGCTATAGAGACATCTTAATGTTGGTGATAAAATAGGAACTTTCAGAATTTCCAGCACCTTATCAATTTAACTAATCCCATCTAGAAATGTTTACATAAATAAATTGTAAAACTCTCTCTAGATACAGGACTGTTATCCAGTTTAACTGCTAGGATTTTTATGACTGGGAGCTGATAAAAATTTAACAAAACCTCTATTGTTAAGGCCACAAAGATCGTCTTTGAAATTATAAAATTAATAAATTATCATTACTATGAAGTTTATTAATTAACTCTCAGTGGTAAACACATCACGATAACCGTGACAAGCAGTGCTGGGTATCATAAATGATATTTTTATACCTGAATAGCTTGTTTGTATGTATCGTAACAACATTTATACTCCCCATCCTCTTTACAAATTACTTCAAAAAATATGGTTCCTATTTCTCTGAGCGGAATTGCTAAAACATAATGTGTGTTAAGACACTGATGATGATATGCTACTGAGAGCCCCTTCGGTCATGATTGCACCTAGAAAGTTACCCTCCCAGGCACAAGTCCGGGCAAGGAATTTGAGCTGAAAATGGGAAGATATATGAAATGCTGTTAAGCATTTTGCCCAGCATGTTAATGATTCTGCCAGCTTGTTGCTCTAGTGATAATAAAAATAACAAGAGCACTCAGAGAGCGCCGACTTCCACCAAGGCAACACCAGCATCCTCTCAACGATTAGCCAGAGATGATTTTTAAAATGAGAATATCTGAAATAAACTTGACTGCTCTCACAAACAAGAATACTAAAAATGAATCTGACTGCTCTCAAAAATTAAGTAAAAAAAAAGCAGAAAAATAATCCAGAATTCTTGTCCGGTACTAGATTGATACCAAAATCTAATCAGTTTATGCCAGTTACGAAGCCAAACATCCTTGAAAGTTTCATCCGAATCCATCCAGCTGTTCTTGAGATATCTTTTCCACTGACAAACAAACAAACACAATTGAAAACAATACCTTCACTAAGGTGGAGGCAGTAATAAAACAAACTTTATTCAGGGACTTTTTGAGTGGGATGAGCTACTCAACCTGAAGAAAATTCTAGCTAAGCCCCCACCTGCAAAGTCATGCAGTGATTATCTTGATATGAGATCACCATGTTGCGCACATATGGTTGCAATGCATGTGCCTGGTGTACCCTTATCAGACGGGGAGTCATGCACATATGGTTGCAATGCATGTGCCTGGTGTACCCTTATCA
>NC_068987.1:8071770-8072783 GCF_001194135.2 Octopus bimaculoides
CGCACATATGGTTGCAATGCATGTGCCTGGTGTACCCTTATCAGACGGGGAGTCATGACGGGTGTATCAGGCTTCGTATATTTGTACCCTAGTGTCACTTCGCTGGCGTGCACTGCTCTCTCACTCAATAATAATAATAATAATAATAATAACAATAATAATAGGTGGTGGCCATGGTCTCTTCAGCTGTCCTCTTTAAGGATTGGACCTAACACTAAAAGCACTGTTATTACATAGGGTGCTCCTGCTTGAACTGTGCAATATGTTTTCATTCATTCATTTGACATCTGTCTTTCCACATGCTAGCATGGGTTACACAAATACATATTGTTGAAGTGTCATTTTACAGCTGGGTGTTCTTCCTGTCACTAACTCTGACCTGTTTTCCAAGTACAAGTTTCTTTTTTTTTCTTTTTTTTAATCCTTTTTTTCCCCTAAATTTTTTTATTGTGCATGTCTTTGAGAAAACAGAGGATATCAAGCTATTTGTTGAGAAAGAATGCAAGATGCATTTCATCATTTATAGCTCAACTCTATTTTTTTTTTTTTTACATGCAAAGTTACAGGAATGTAAATGGCCTCAAATCTCATCTGCGAACACATGGAAAACGAACCTCCACCAACTGTTCTGCCTATATGTCTGTGCACACTTTTGAATGCAGTGTATGCCAGAAAGGTTTGCAAATGCAATGGAGGCCTCGAAAGACATTTTAAGATCCACAAAAAGCAGAACTTATCAGCAGCTCTTGGTGGTCTAAATTGGAGGTGCAATCTATGTGGGAGTCTTTTCAGAACATTGTCTGGTTTAAAAATGAACATCAGATGCCATGATGGTTCTAAGGTGTAGGTACAGGAGGTGATCACTCTGCATAAGGAGTAGACAACCACCATATATATATATATATATATATATATATATATATTGCTCAGTGTGTGTGTGTGTGTGTGTGATGATGTGACTCTCAAGAGAAACGACTCCCAGAAGTTTAAAAAAAAAGTATTCTTTGTTTAAT
>NC_068987.1:8073094-8075515 GCF_001194135.2 Octopus bimaculoides
TTCTTTTTTGTTTTGTTTTATTCCTTTTAATTTTTGCCCGTTTTATATTTTATTCCATTTTATTGCTCTTGGTTTTATTTTCTCAACTTGAGTGTTTATATTATCATCTCTTCTGTCCCAGTATATTCCATGCAAAAATCGAAAACTGTATGTGTTGAAGAAGTGGCAAAGAGAAAATGAATTTGTCTGTCCATCCATCTTCTCCTTCTTTTCTCCTCCTTCACTTTTCTCTTTTCCTCTTTCTTCTTCTCATTATTATTATTATTATTATTATTATTATGTGTGTGTGTGTGTGTGTGTGTATGTGTGTGTGAAAATTTTTTGACACCCATCTTTTCTTTGTGCAGTAGTTGAGGTGGTGGGGGAATATTGCTCTATCATGATAGGTTCTCTTCGAGGTTTCAAATTTAGCATAATCCACTCCAGTCCTCCTCCAGCATTTTTAATAACTATAAAATTTAAAATCAGGATGATGACGTGCACACGCCACCATCGGTGATGTATATAATAACCTTTTTATTATTATTATTATTATTATTATTATTATTATTATTATTATTATTATTATCATCATTATTTTTTTTTATGCTTTATTTAATATTTTTCATGTTTCATTTCCAGATGTTATCTAGTTCTTGATTTTCTTATTGTTTTTATGTATATTTTATTTTTGTTCTTATTTTATTTATTTATTTATTTATTTATTATTTGTTTGTTTTTTTTTTTGTCTTCTGTATTCAGAACGCTAAATAAATTTGTCTGCAAAATTAAAAAAGAAAAGAATTATAAGAAACCTCCCCCCACTCCCAACAAATAACTCCAAATTTTCGAAATAGGAATAAGACAAAAACAAATCTTTTATTGGTATGGAACGAAGCCAAGAATAATAAATGTTTCCCTGTATGTTTGGTGTTTTGCCAGTTTCCTGAGGTGAAACAGATTTAGTGCTTAAACAATTGTCCTTTTCCCCACTAGTTTAAAACTCATTTTTCTCTCCGTATCCTAGGTAATTCTTATGTCCGGCTTCTAGTTTAGCACTTCAACTCTCAGAAGCATTTGATTGGTAAGTCAATATTACCGCATCACAAAAAGACTTGTACTAGCATCAGCTCTTCACCTCATAGACTTATGTCGCTGGCTCCTTCAACTGAGCGGCTACCACCCATTATCATGTCTTGGATAACGGTCTCACAAGCACATTTCAATACTCAATAAAGGGCTCTAGATCAGTGGTTTTCAACCAGGGTCCAGATGACCCTTGTGGGGGGGGGTCCATATAAGATGTTGTTGTTAAAATTCATTCCAATTAGGTTGACTTTACCTTTCATCCTTTTGGGGTCGATAAAATAAGTACCAGGTGAGCACTGTCATCATCATCATCATCATCATCATCATACGGCCACCTTCCATGCTAGTATAGGTGGGATGGTTTCACAAGAGCCGACCAGGCTGATGCCTGCACCAGACTTCTGTGACTGTTTTGGCAGGATTTTTATGTCATCATCATCATCGTTTAACGTCCGCTTTCCATGCTGGCATGGGTTGGATGGATTAACTGAGGGCTGGCAAGCTAGAAGGCTGCACCAGGCTCCAATTAGATCTGGCAGAGTTTCTACAGCTGGATGCCCTTCCTAACACCAACCACTCCGAGAGTGTAGTGGGTGCTTTTTACGTGCCACCGGCACGAGAGCCAGTCTGGCAGTACTGGCATCGGCCATGCTTGAATGGGGCTTTTTATGTGCCACTGGCGCAGGAGTCATGTGTATGTATGTATATGCATAGATATGTATATGTATGTGTATATACATTTATAAAGTTAGATGCAAAATAGTGTGTGCACATGCATTTGACTATGTATGTGATCATGTATGTATATGTGTGTATGTGTCAGTGTATATATGTGTCTGCCTGGAATCTATGTGTTTATTTATGCTTATGCTAAGTTTACATCAATAAAGACATAACATGTCTATGTTTATATGTCCCTACAAAAATATGAAAGCTAGACAGATGAAAATTTGTCCAAATATTTTGCAGTTTGTACCTGTAACATCTCTAAGATATATCCTCCAGTGTGTTTATATATGTATATATGTATGCATATAAGTGTGCAAGAGCAGACTTGTACATGTGCTCTTGTTTATCTCACTGGCTTGCTGCACTTATTAATTAAAATAACTTCCAAACATTGGCAATATTTTTGTTATTGTCCTCCAAAATTCCATTTGAATGCAGTCTATGCTTAGTTTGTGTTAGCTGTAATTAAATACACCAAGATTGCTATTTTCTTCACAGCTTCCATCCACTGCTACCAGCAACAACATTCCTACCGCCAACACACCAGCACCAACACCACAATGTCCTCTCAATAATGGTACCACAACTAATTTCTGGACACTGTATAGAACTGCATAAGGGGGG
>NC_068987.1:8075670-8083608 GCF_001194135.2 Octopus bimaculoides
GGGGGGGGGGGCTTGGGTCAGTGGATGAGCCTCTGCATGTTTTTCATTTTGCAAAGTGACACATGGGACTTGAGAATGGGTTATTAAGTACGAAACAAATGAATAAAACTTGCATTAAAGTTAGTTTTAATTAAAACTTCTTTTGAATACACGTGTGTGTGTGTGTGTGTGTGTGTGTGTGTGCGCGCATACATATGAGGGTGTGCTGAAAAGTTCCTGGCTTTGGGTAAAAGAAAATACAGGAGGATCAGTTAATTGTGATTTTAGTCAACATATTCCCCTCTCAGATTTCACACATTTTCTGCAGGCGGTCCTTCAGTTTTTCTAAGCCACCCTGTTAAAGAACTCGGAAGGTTGGGCCCTTAAAGCCAGTAACTTTTCAGCACCCTCTTACGCACAAATATCCAGACTCTGATTGAAGAAGCAATTGGCTGCAAATGATCTGTGTATCTTGTTTTGTCCTGTTTACCATTGTTGTGCTATCGCCCTTTTCCTTCTGGTTATGTCTTGACGATTTCTGTTTGTTGTGTTTTTTACTTTTGATTTATATATATATATATACAGATTGCCTGATCAGTAGCTAGCAAAGTACCCCTCGTTTGAGTAATTATTACTTCAGAGATTTTGCTCGCTAGGAAACTTGTAGCCTGGATTTTACATCATTCCCTAAATTGAGATTTTTCTTCTTATACACGACAACCCCAGTTGCTAACCGTGAACTATAAAATGAGTTTTTACTGCTCATTGAATTTTGATATGGGAAAGATTTACAACCTTCTACAGATTGTTCAAAGCTTACTAATTCCTACACCTTGATCCTTGGATCTTACCGTTTTACATATTACTATATTTAATGTAATATTGTAATGTAAATAAATTATTGTATTGTCAATAGAATATTTCTATATTTAATCTACCTTTATATATATGTGCGTGTGTGTGTGTGTATATATATATATATATATATATATATATATATATATATATACATATACACGTGTGTGTGTGTGTTTATCATTATCATTTGATATCCACTTTCTATGTTGGCATGGTTCGGATGGAATTAGTTGAGGTAGATTTTTCCAATGGCTGAATGCCATTCCTTTTTGTCTTTGTGTGTATACGTGTGTGTGTGTGTGTGTGTGTGTGCATTCTCCTTCTGTTGATGGAATAGCTTGCTGATGGCTTCTGTTTGTTTTGCACAACATGCACCATCTTTGCATCTGTTCCTGAAACATCTGTTAGAGACTATCTGCACACCTATTTCCTTCCTTCCTCCCTTCCTTACGATCTTTTAATCGTGTATTGATTCAGCCAGCATGTTTTTTTTTATGTACACACACACACACACACACACACACACACACACACACACACACACACACACACACACACACACACACACACACACACACACACACACACACACACACACACACACACACTATCAATAACTTTGTCTAGTTTTTGTTTTTTTTAAATTCTGAGTTCAAATCCTGCTATGTCTGATTTAGAAACCTTGTCCACCTTTAGTGGAGAGGTCCACTCTGTTGCAGACATTCTCCAGTTTGAAGATAATGTCCTCTGTCCCTCCGTCCCACCAGTCTTGGAAGCCCTGTAAAGAGTTATGGACATTACCATTCCCTCCTGGCTAAAAAGAAAAGCAAAATGAATCAGGGAGGGGTGTATTCATGGCTTGAGTGTTTTTGATTTTAGGTCTTCTTGATAATGGCTAACCAGGAACTTAAGAACAACTCAAAAAGAGGAACAATTGATGTGGGAGTAGGGGTGATAAAAACACCATCCTCTTGAAGGCACCAAAATATTGGAACCACTCCAATTCTTACATTAGATTTCTAAATGACACACCACACATCAATATTAATTGGAAGCACTTACTTATTGCCCTCTTCCATCAAACAATATTTATTGCAATAATAACCCAAGGCTGTTTTTCTTCTATAAAGCTATTTTACACCCAAAAGACTTGGGTTGCTACCCTCTGGTTATATCTCATTTTTATTTTACCTTGAAGAAGTCTATACATGTTCAGTTACCTTCTCAAAACAGCAGCTAAATTTCCCTCAGATTGCATTTGGTCACCCTCCTGAAATAACAGCTAAATTTCTCTTTACCAGGAGGAATTTCACCCTGCTAAAATAGCAGCTAAATATGTTTAAATCAGACTCGGTCACCCTGCTAGAATAGCAGCTAAATTTCCCTTAAATGAGACTCGGTCACTCTGTTCAAATTGCAGCTAAATGTCCCTCGGACAACTAAATTTACCTGAAATCACATCCTATGATCTTTGAAAAGAACGACAAGCTTGATAAGGTACAGTCATTGTAAGCGCAATACAAAAAGCCTCTTTAACCCTTTAGCATTTAATCTGGCCACATCTGGCCCAAATATTCTACCATTTTTTTTAATGTTAAAACTGACCAGATCCAGCTTCTCACACCTACCCTACAATGTCATTCTAAAAATATGCAAACGCACCATTGAAATCTCGAAGGTACAAAATAATGAGTGACTAATCAAAAACAATGAGAATAAATAAGAATTACATTTGGTGGGAGTAGTGCGGGTGCTAAAAAGTTAATCACAGGTTTGCCTGACGAGGACTTACCTTGGGCTAAACAGAAGGAAAAAAAAAAACAAGAGAAAATGAAATGAGAAAATCTCTAGATTTGATGCCATACCATTCCTTTTATGGTCAAGGTCTTTAAGATTGTTAATTTTTATTTTACTGAGTGGTTATGAGATACTCGGTCAGCAACTTAATACTAACTTATTAAGCCGTTCAGGTGCGTTTTTGTAGCCACCACCTTTTTTTCTGTTTGCTTAAGTTATAATCAGTCTGATACCAAATTCAAATTAAAACTACCTTGCTGTATTTGAACAGCAACAACAACAACAGCAGCAGCAACAACTATAACCTTGATAATTAGAGGCAAGAAACTGGTTTTAGTAAAGGTAATGTTGTTGGAATGAGAGTTGAACCTCATTATCTATTACCATAGATGGGGGTGATGGTATTACTATTATTATTATTATTATTACTCTAGATGTCACACAGTATACAATATCTGTAGGCTGTTGATTGAAGATATTTGTGTCTCCCAGGGGTTTGTACTGTTTGTACTGTTTGTCAAGTCACAACAAGTACTTCAGACAGACAGTACTTTACGCAATATGCGTGCAGTTCCAAGTAATGCTGATTTTTGCAATACATCTAGATTGTAGGGTATTTCTAAGGTTTTCAAATGTTTTTTTCAGATTGAAAGGTAACGCTCCTATGACAACAATTGGGATAACCTTTGTGTTCGACTCTCGTAGCTGCCACATCTTGCCGATCTCAATTCTCAGGTCTCCTATTATTATTATTATTATTATTATTATTATTGTGTGAGAAGGCAGTGCATGCCATCAAAGTAACACAGGGGTAAAATATACAAAGCCCAGTATACCCATCATAACTACTCGTCTGATAAGGGTACACCAGATACATGCATCACAACCAAGAGATGAGGAATTATTTACATTTGACGGATATTTGTCCTCATCTAGTTTGTTGTTAACACAACGTTTCAGCTGATATACCCTCCCAGCCTTCATCAGGTGTCTTGAGGAAATTTTGAACCTGGGTTCTCATTCCTAAGGTATTTTTCTGTGGTGTCGATGCCCAAGCGAAGAAGTAGGATCGACCAAGACATAAATAGAGGTAGTCTGACCGTGGTAGGAGTGGACTGACGGTGGACTGACGGTGGACTGACGGTGGACTGACGGTGGACTGACGGTGGACTGACAGTTGAGTAGCTGCTGTGTAGCGGTTGAGTAGAGATCATCTGAAGGTGCTAGATAGCAGTAACTTGAGACATGACATTTTCGATGTTGTTGTTATTATTATTATTATTAGTCAGGTCACTGCTTGGAATTGAACTCGGAATCTTGGGGTTAGTAGCCCGCGCTCTTAACCACTATGCCATATGCCTCAGGTTAGTGTTTTCTACCATACATAGCCTCAAGCCATGATAAACAGTTAACCTAATATTACTGTTTTCTGGTTACTTGCCTTTGTCTGTACTTATGTGTAAACTGGCTGATTTTACAGAAGAGATCATGTACTGTTTCAGTTGTATCGATTACAATGAAAATAAGGGATACATTTTTTCTGGTTGGAATGTCTTACTTCTATCCAAGTCAGTGTAATCCTTCAGCTTTCAACTGTCTTAAAACACTATTGTTTTTTTTTTTGTTTTTTTATCCTGCTAGATTCACTCTGCTTGGCTGGTGGTCCACCTCCATGCTGGAGTTTCTTGAGATCTTTCCTGCCTCATTTTCTCATTAACCTCTCGCCAAATATTGTCTATGGAAGTTGAAGCTGAGTGACCCTGTAAGAATATTTTAGTAATTTTCTTATTATTATTTTGGGTGTGACTCAAAGTTTTTTTGTTTTTTTTTTCTCTTTGTAAGAGCTGATTTTTGGACATCCTGACACAATGATAAATTGTTTCAGAAATTCAATCACATAGGTAACATTCATCAGCTGTAACGAGAATCTACCTAATAATGACGGCCTGTTTTGGCCTGGCTCCTCTACGGTAAATGTTGTTGCTTTTGTTGTTCAATTCTGGCTGGATTTATTCATCTGGCTAGGAACAATTTTGAAAAATATTTGGGGCATTCAGCTTATATAACCATCATCATTAGTTGATGTCCACTTCTCCATATTTCCATGGGCTAGGCAGTTTTTTTTTTTCTTTTGTTTAGCAGATTTTCTTTGGCTGGGTGCTCTTCCTGTTGCCAACCCTCCAGCATTTCGTCCATCCCTATGTTCTGATTTCAAATTCTGCCAAGGTTGACTTTGTCTTTCATCCTTTCGGGGTTGATAGATTAAGTACCAGTTGAGTACAGGAGTTGATGTAATCGACTCGTCCCCTTTCCCCCAAAATTCCAGGCCTTGTATCTGCAGTAGAAAGGATTATTATTATTATCATTATAAGGTGACAAGCTGGCAGAATCGTTAGCACTGTGTTCTGAGTTCAAATTCCGCCAAGGTTGACTTTGCCTTTCATTTTTTGAGGGTCGATAAATTAAGTACCAGTAAAACATTGGCGGGTTATGAAATAGACTTATCCTTTCTCCCAAAATTGCTGCCCTTGTGGCAAAATTGAAAACCAATATTATTATTATTATTATTATTATTAATAATAATTATAGTAATATAAATTCAAACCCTGCCAGTATTGACTTTCTTTTTCCACATGTCTGGAGGTCAATAAAACATGTATGATTGATTGTATTCTTCCCCTTCAAATTTATGACTTTATGCCTATGTGAAAAATTATTATTATTATTGTTATTATTATTATTCAGAGCATTGCGATTTTAATGGTTGGCAGGGGCAGACTAGCATAACATGCAGCTGATAAACTTGGAAATAAATATTTTATTTCTAAAAAGAAACTAAAGACAGGCCTGAAATCTTTTTACATAATGAATGCAGAATCAAAACTCAGAGATGAAAATTCTCATCCGTACCCCCCCACCCCCCACCATTTCCTATTCATGATTCATGGTTAAAAATAGAAATATTTAAATTGTTTATTTACTTTATTTGAAAGTCTGCTGCTGTTGCTGCCGACAGCATTTTCCTCTTAAAATAACATGGCCCTCCACTGCTTTTCTGAACTGTGCACGCTTGCTCTTATCCTCTTGTGTAATGGCTGCATACTTCTGCATTGAAACCTGTCCAGAGTTGATGATATTTCATCCACTGAAAGATGCTAAAATGAGTATCGGTTGTACACTAAGAACATCTGATTTGATGCATCTCAGAATTATTATTATTATTACCTCTGCCTTTGCTAAGGCAGAGGTATTGTTTTCAGTCACGTTTGTTTGTTTGTCTATGGAAAAGATATCTCAAGAACCACTGCATGGGTTTGGATGAAACTTTCAGGGATGTTTGGCCTCTTGACTGGCATGAACTGAATAAATTTTGGGATCAATCTGGTACAGGACAAGGATTCTGGATTATTTTTCCTGCTTTTTTACTTAATTTTTGAGAGCAGTCAGGTTCATTTTTAGTATTCTCATTTATGAAAGCAGTTGAGTTTATTTCAGATATTCTCATTTAAAAATCATCCTTAGCTAATCGTTGAGAGGACGTTGGTGTTGCCTTGGCAGGGGTTTGCACTCTGAGTGCTCTTTTTACTATTAATGACAGCAAGCTGGCTGAATCATTGGCACACCAGGGAAAATGCATAGTGACATTTCGTCTGTCTTTTACATTCTGAGTTCAAATTCCATCAAGGTCGACATTGCCTTTCATCCTTTTGGGGGGGATGTCAATGAAATAAGTACCAGTGAAACACTGGGGTCGATGTAATCGACTAATTCCCTCCCCCAAAATTTCAGGCCTTGTGCCTTTAGTAGGAAGGATTATTATTATTATTATTATTAATTAAGGCGGCGAGCTGGCAGAATCATTAACACGCTGGATGCAATGCTTAGCGGTATATTACCTGTCGCTACATCCTGAGTTCAAATTCCGCCAAGGTCAGCTTGGCCTTTCATCTTTTCAGAGTTGATAAATTAAGTACCAGTTGGGTACTGGGGTCGATGTGATCGACTGTCCCCCTCCCCACAAAATCCAGGCCTTGTGCCTATAGTAGAAAGGATTATTATTATCATTATTTATCTATCTTCACGTTCAAATTCAGCTATGGTCGATTTTGCCTTTGATCCTTTCATGATCGATAAACTAAATACCAGTAAAACACTGGGATTGATGTAATCAACTAGTCCCCTCTCATGAAAATTCAGGCCTTGTACCTATCGTAGAAAAGATTATTATTATTATTATTATTAAGCTTTGTTTTTTTATCATTCTGGAGTATCAGGAATGTTTTTTGGGATGGTTTTGTTGATTGCATCTCAGCCCTCTAAAATTTACAGCCTTGGGTCTCAGCCAGTATGAGAAATTCTCCTTATGATTATTAGTGTTACACTTTGTGAGGCCAAGTGGGCTGTGAGGTTAAGGTGCTGGACCAGAGACAGCATGTTTATAAGCTCAGATTGTCCTACAGGATATTCATTTGTGTCTGGGTTGTGCCTGCGGGCAAGTGTGCATTATTACTCTTGCTTGTGTCAAGGGAACTGGAACTTGGTGCCACGCCCCTTCATGGTTGAGTGGTTAGTAATAAGAAGGACATCCAGCTGTGGAAATATTTACTCTCAAACAATTCATATGAAAATGTGGCAAAGAAAAAACCAAATATATATATATGTATATATATATATATATATACATATATATATAAGAGAAATAAAAAGTAAAAATAGAAAATATTGAAAAAGAAGCTTCCTCAGGCGTTGTGGAAAATTTGCAAAGCACGCACGTGTGAGTGCATATGTGTATCTCACTCTCTCATAAAATAAATGTGTATGTGTATATATATATATATATGTGTATGTGTGTGTGTGTGTATACATATGTATGTGTGTGTGTGTATATATATATGTGTGTGTGTGTGTGTGTGTGTGTATATATATATATATATATATGTGTGTGTGTATGTATATATATATATATATATATATATATATATATATATATATAATGTGGAGAGAGAAAGAGATGCATATGTATTCATACGTGCACATAATAATGTCTACATTTGTGTTTTGTATGTATACACTTGTGCATGTGTGTCTTCATCTCTGTATGTATCTTATACACGTGCATACACACACACACACACACACACACACACACACACACACACATAACACAACAACACACGCATCTACTCTGGATTATAATATTTCACAGAAATATGCTAAGCTTTCAGAAGTGTTTATTTTCTCTGTTCCTGAAATACAGTCAAACACAAAAGGCATTCATGGCTGTGCTCCTATTTCACTGCTGGC
>NC_068987.1:8088098-8092057 GCF_001194135.2 Octopus bimaculoides
CCTTACACCACCCACAAATCTGGTCAGTGGCTTTCAACATAAATAAGGATCAGATCGATATTTAAAATATTGATCTTATCAAGTGGTCAGCATGGGAATAAAAACCATCAAAGGTAATAATTTATTGTGGTTTTAGAGTCAGGATTTGACTGCTATTTTTTCAGCGTGGTGGTATCTCTTGATACCCTGTATTATACAATGGGATTCTTTCAGTTTCTGTCTACCAAATCCACTCACAAGGCTTTGTTTGGCCTGAGGCTATAGTAGAAGACACTTGCCTAAGGTGCCACACAGTGGGACTGAAACCAGAACCATGTGGCTGAACAGGAAGCTTCTTATCACAAAGCCACTCCTGCACATAAATTTTAATAACCAAATCTTATATGGATCCTAGTTGAGAATCACTGGTTTAGTTGAACAGTTCAACCCCAGTACTTACAAAATAAGTACCTATTTTATTGATTCCTTTTTGCTGAACCACTAAGTTATAACCAACACCAATTATCAAATGGTTGGAGGTTGGGTAACAAATGCAAAGATACAAACATATAATGTGTGTGTGTACGTTATATACTTCCACACAGTTTCCATCTGCCAAGTTCACTCATGAGGCATTGGTCGGCCCAAAGCTATAATAGGAGATATTTGGCCCAAGGTGCCACACAATGGGACTGAACCTAAAATCATGTGGTTGTGAAGCGAGTTTCTTAGCCATGCAGCCAAACCTGCACCTAGACTACAAACATCCAAATTAACTTGGTCATTTATTGACTCTGCAAAAATAGCCAAACAGAAGAAAATCTGGAAGAACTTAACCGATTTTATTGACAGAAATATGGTACAAGTGAATTCATAGAAATAATCTTTTGTGATGTGACAGTTGTAAGATGAAAGAATCTGCAAACAAATGAAATATTTGCCATTTTCTTCAGTGCCTTTTCTGCTTATTGCAGCATATTATACAGCCTTGGAATGCTTAGTATGAACTCGGTAGATTTTTACCATTTGAGATTTTAAGCTTCCCAGTTTTGGATTGGTGGGGAATCAATCAATCGGACAGAATTGTGGTTAAGTCACATGCAGTTGTGTTTGAGTTCAAATATTGTCTTTATCAATCACGTCTTTTGTCCTTGTAAGATCAATTAAACAAATACATCTATCCTTGCAGAAAAGATTGTTTGCCAACATAACATGGTAGTCCTGGTTTAGGACTAATGTTGCTGTAATTTAGCCCCAGGAGACATCGTGTCAATGAATCTACCATTTTTTTCCATTTATAAAGTGCGTGGAGATGAGAAATAGCAGCGAACCTGGTAGAAACCGCTTCTGGCTCTGTAGTACAAATGTCTTGTTTTCAAAAGTTCTGAATTAAAATCTTCCACCAAACCTTAGTCACAATTTATGTTCCTAACACTAGCTTAATGATAACTAAATTATTTTACTAAATTCTTTGTTATATTTAAAATTAATTGAAAAAAACACAGAGCATCTCAACAGAAATATAGTAATGAAAGGGTTAATGTATATACATTGTCCATAGGTCGTCCTGAAATAACATATTTTATTCTTTTATTCTGTTACTTCTTTTAGTCATTTGACTGTGGCCATGCTGGAGTACCACCTTTAGTCGAACAAATGAACCCCAGGACTTATTCTTTGTAAGCCTAGTACTTATTCTATCATGCTCTTTTGCCAAACCGCTATGTTACAGGGACACAAATACACCAGCACTAGTTATCAAGCAATGGTAGGGGACAAACACAGACACACATATATATGATGGGCTTCTTTCAAGTTTCCATCTACCATATTTACCCACATTGCTTTAGTTGGTCTGAGGCTATTGTAGAAGACACTTTCCCAAGGTGCCACGCACTGAGACTGAACCCGGAACCATGTGGTTGGGAAGCAAGCTTCTTACCAGACAGTAACAATGGCTAGCAAGACTGCCTCTCCATTTCATGCAGAGACCTTCTTCTGAATAAAATTGCTTATGCATTTCTCTGAGCCGAATATTATTTGGCTGGCATTCACCTCATAAGCAGCTCACCGTTTCTCTGGCATATTATATTTAGGACTTAATTCATTTCCAAGGTAACAGATTAAAAATTTGAAGGAGATTTAGCTGCTATTATGGCAAGTCAAGTGACCGCATAGCAGCGCCTTTGTTAGCTCGCCAGGAGTGGGCAAAGTTTAAATATGGGCTGTAACGATTTTATATTTTTTTTATGTGTTTCCCAAAGGCATTATTGGAATAAGCGAGAGGGCTTGAGATTGACTCCCTGACTCAACTCATCACAAATTCACTCCTATTCTTCAACACTGTTTATAATTATATTCCATATAGCAAAAAAAATAATAATGATAATAATAATAATGATAATAATAACAATGTTTATTGACTTATTTCATTCATAAGACTTCCACCATTTTCTCCAGTGCAATCAGCTCAATCATAAACACCACCACCATCACTTCCCCCATATCTCCTCCTCCTCCTCCTCTTCTTCTTCTGCTAACTCTTGTCACATTATGGACTTTCCTTTGTCTATTTCCAAAATAATGGGTTCGCTTGATTCTTCCTTTGTCTTTTCCACAGAAGGATGATGCAGTAGGATGGACAAAAATGGAAGATGGTGGTGGTGGCAGTGGTGGTGGTGGCTGCAGTGATGGAATAGAATATCTCTTCAGTTTTATTCTCTTAGAACAAACATCTGTTTTCTTTCTTAAATAAATGCATCTGTGTATATCACTGCATACATCTACATTTTAAATATGCATGTGTGTGCATGTATGTGCACATGTACATGTGTGTATGAAAGGCCACATGTGTATTTTGTATATACGGCATAATATTCATTTAATATCTATATAACATTCTATATTTTTTTATACAATATATAATACATCACACATTCTAATCTTCGTAATATATAAGAGTAAATAAAAGCATGTTCCAATTTGTGTACATATTTAATTTTCATTTAATGTATGTATAACATTCTGTATGTTGTTATATATGAGGGGAAGTCAAAAATTATATACATCCTTGTTTCTGTGATTTATTAAAACAAAAACAGGGGTCGAACAATTACATAGTTATTCAAAAGAGTCTCCTTGCTTTTCGATGCACTTCTTCCAACGGTCCAACAAGCTTGATTATTCCATCAGAGAAGAAGGTTTTGGGGTTGGTCAAACAGAGCCATTTATGCATTGCTTCTTGTGCTTCTTCAACAATAACAAATCACTGACCTTGTAAAGGATGTTTGAGTAGTCCTGAGAGGTGATAGTTGGAAGGAGTGAGATCTGAACTGTAAGCAGGATGTTCCAGCAACTTGAACCCCAAATTTTCAATGGTGTAAATCAGGCCTGGCCACCTTGAGTTGCAATGTGGGCCACTTTAATAACAGAAAGGTTTTTGAGGGCTGCTTGAATACTGACAGAATTTGTGCTAAATTTTTTCTATCGGTCTCTTTTTGCAAAATCACTAAGTTATGGTTACATAAACACACCTGCACAGTTCGTCAAGTGGTGGTGGCGGGGACAAACACATACACACATATTTATATACCTCGATGGGCTTCGCTCAGTTTCCATCTACCAAATCCACTCACAAGGATTTGTTCGGCCTGACACTATGGTAGAAGAGACTTGCCAAAGGTGCAACACAGTAGGACTGAACCCAGAACCATGTGGTTGGGAAGCAAACTTCTTACCGCACAGCCATGCCTGTGCCTAATCAGTTTTACTTTTCTTTTTTTTTTTCCAATCCTTGGCAAAGATTAACTCTAATTGCCTCTTCAGCAAATGATGCAGGAAATTGAAAATATACATTATCTAAAAGAACTGATAAAGTCATTAACTCTTTTGGTACCATATTTCTGTTGAAATCTGTTGCCTCTACTTCAGTCAATTTTTAAAATAATGAAGAATTTGTGGGTTTTTTTTTTTTTTTTTTT
>NC_068987.1:8092067-8096957 GCF_001194135.2 Octopus bimaculoides
CTTGCTTACCAACCACATGGTTCCGGGTTCAGTCCCACTATGTGGCACCTTGGGCAAGTGTCCATAGGCATAGGAGTGGCTGTGTGGTAAGTAGCTTGCTTACCAACCACATGGTTCCGGGTTCAGTCCCACTCCATGGCACCTTGGGCAAGTGTCTTCTATTATAGCCTCGGGCCGACCAAAGCCTTTTGAGTGGATTTGGTGGAAGAAAACTGAAAGAAGCCCATCGTATATATGTATATGTATATATGTATGTCTGTGTATATGTTTGTGTGTCTGTTTGTCCCCCCAACATCGCTTGACAACCAATGCTGGTGTATTTACGTCCCCGTAACTTAGCGGTTCAGCTAAAGAGACCAATAGAATAAGTACTAGGCTTACAAAGAATAAGTCCTGGGGTCGATTAGCTCGACTAAAAGGCGGTGCTCCAGCTTGGCCTCAGTCAAATCACTGAAACAAGTAAAAAAAAAAAAAGAGGATGCAATTTCGATGGAAGGTTTTAATTTAGATCTTTTTGAAACAAGGAGTCTGAAATCATAGAACTAGAGGCGATCTCAGGAAGGTTGGTATCAAAAAGGTTGATAGGTTGCCCAGTTGTTTCTCTCAAAGTCTCTTGTTTTATTCTTTCACCGCATCTATTTTTGCTACTAGCAAATTTTAAAAGCAATGGAATTTTTATCTCTTCAACAATATGCAACACCATCTTCAGCCACCACTTGTATAAATTCAGACTCAACCAGCTGCTGTATCTCCCAGACAAATAGAAATAAATCCATTTTATCATTTTCATCTGGCTTCATAAAACTTAGGGTATCTTTTGAAAATTGATAATGAATATATGAATGGCCCCTACAGGATTCTCATTCTCATTTAGCACAGAGGGGTTATTTCTTATTAAGGGCTTAGGTTGGTTTTATAGAGTCTTGTCAAGTGTGAAAACTATTGTGATCTGTATTTTCAGGGAGTGAATTTTCTAACTGTAGATGTGTTTCACACTTCAGAAGTTGTTGAATAACAAAGTTGTATGGATGATAAATGGAAAAATTGTTCTACTACAGGCCAGTACACATAAGCATATGGGACTTCCATGGACTTATATAATTTTACTGTTAGGAAATTATAGAATATTTAATGTAACATGTGTGTGTGAGTGTGGGGATAGGTGTGTATGTCTGTCTCTCTGTCACTGTAGCAACCAGACTGGATATTGTTATACACTGTTGGTTACAATGTGCTTCCTTGCATTGGTGTACCATTTTGAATGATACCAGCCTCACTGACTTGGCAAGTAGGCTTATATATGTATGTATGTATGTAAGCCGACTCAAGAAATCTCTAATGAGACTCGTTATTTTTGCATCTGAAGAGACCCAGAACGGGTTGAAACATGTGTTGTACCCAATAAAGTCTATTACAAATTCCTTCTATTTTATTAATACTGTTACCCTAACCACCACTACGAAGTTCCTGGTGGTGTGTTTACGTCCCCATAACTTAGTGGTTCGGCAAAAGAGACCGATAGAATAAGTACTATGCTTACAAAGAATAAGTCCTGGGGTCGATTTGCTTGACTAAAGGCGGTGCTCCAGCATGGCGGCACTGAAACAAGTAAAAGAGTAAAAGAGTATACCATTTTTTTGATCTTCTTAATTTGATTCCAATGCACACACGTGTGTGTGTGTGTGTGTGTGTGGCTATCAATCTATGAAAGTTGCTCTGTGATACTAGTGAATCTAAGTTCTGTGTCTATACATTATAATAACCAATTATCTGTTCTGTATGTCTGAAAAGTACTACATTAGTAGTCTTTTAAGATTAAACTTTAGTTCCTAACTTAGTATTCCCATATAAAACAGGTTTTCACTTCAATATAATGACATGAATTTATAATACTCCTTTTTTTTTTTTTTTTTTTTTTTTTTTTTTTTTTTTTTTTTTTAGAAAAAAACAAAGAAAAACTAGAATTATTTTAGTTTTGAAGTTTAGTGTGTGTGTGTGAAGATGTGATTTTGAGAGATTGTTAGGAACATAATAGTGTCGATGATGAAATATTGCACCTGAAGATGGTTGGAGAAAAGACCAATTAAATACAGTATAAATCTTAAACATGAGAGTAGATGATTTTAATAGCCTAATAATTCATACTATTTTAACAGATTTATGCTCTATTGTTTTTTTTTTTTAGACTAATGAAGTGGTCCTCTGGTTTTTCACAAATGGTGATTAATGAGAAGATAACCCAAGGGAAAAAAAAAGATTTTGGTTAAGATTTTGTACAAGATTTCACATTCTAAGAATCCTAATTGGACTGTGTTTGACTGAAGTGTTTTAAATATTGCTGTTAAGTGTCTGGGTGGATAAGGAAACCAAAATCATGGGTCCTAAGTTCAGTTCTTATTGTGTCTTATGTTTTGGTGATTTTCTGAATTCCTCTTCATTGATACAAAGTGCAGGAATGGCTGTGTGGCAGGAAGTTTGCTTATCCTCTGGTTTTGGTTTCAGTCCCACTGCATGGCACCTTGGGCAAATGTCTCTGAGCTGACCAAAGCCTCGTGAGTGGATTTGGTAGATGTTGTGTGTGTGTGTGTGTGTTACTGTCTCCTTGCCTTATATCATGTAATAGTTGTCACCATGATGCAAGCATTATCCTTCATTTCCAATCTTCTGTGGACATGTGTCTGGTCATGGGGAAATACATGGCATGGAAACAGAGAAGGATTAGTGACAGGAAAGGCATCCAGCTGTAGAAAATTTGCCCCAACAAATTCTGTCTGAGTCATGCAAGCACGAGAAAGTGGACATTTAAGCAATGATGGTATGCAATCACTCTTTGATCCATATATAGACTAATATTGTATACAGAGTAAGATGTCTTTCGTCAACTTAGCTTTATCAAAACAAGTTGCGGGCCTATAGATTGTAGGGGTTTGTAAAAGGATTCAATTTTAAAATGCTAGATAATAGAGATAGAAATGTCTTCAAAATATATATACTTTTATTCTTTTACTTGTTGCAGTCATTTGACTGTTGCCATGCTGGAGCACTGCATTTAGTCAAACAAATCAGCCTCAGGACTTATTCTTTGTGAGCCCAGTACTTATTCTATCGGTCTCTTTTGCCAAACTGCTAGGTTACGGGGACGTAAACAGACCAACATCGGTTGTCATGCGATGGTAGGGGGATAGACACACAGACATACACACATATACTCTTTTACTTGTTTCAGTCATTTGACTGCGGCCATGCTGGAGCACCGCCTTTAGTCGAGCAAATCGACCCCAGGACTTATTCTTTGGAAGCCTTGTACTTATTGTATCGATCTCGTTTGCTGAACCGCTAAGTGACGGGGACGTAAACACACCAGCAGCGGTTGTCAAGCGATGTTGGGGGGACAAACACAGATACACAAACACGCATACATATATATACATATATACATATATACGACGGGCTTCTTTCAGTTTCCGTCTACCAAATCCACTCACAAGGCTTTGGTCGGCCCGAGGCTATAGTAGAAGCCACTTGCCCAAGTTGCCACGCAGTGGGACTGAACCCAGAACCATGTGGTTGGTAAGCAAGCTACTTACCACACAGCCACTCCCACGCCTATATACAACAGGCTTCTTTCAGTTTCTGTCTACCAAATCATCCACTCACAAGACTTCGGTCAGCCTGAGGCTATAGTAGAAAACATTTGCCCAAGCTGGCACGCAGTGGGACTGAACCCAGAACCATGTGGTTGAGAAGCAAGTTTCTTTGGTAATATATCATTTTAATTTATTACCCTCATATTTATGATATAAGATATATAAATGTATATATCTATGTGTGTGTGTGTGTGTCTGTTTGTCCCCTTCTCCCATCATCACTTGAGAACTGATGCTAATGTGTTTATGTCCATGTAACTTAGCGGGTCGGCGAAAGAGACCGATAGAATAAGTACTAGGCTTACAAAGAATAACTCCTGGGGTGGATTTCTTCGACTAAGACTGTTCAGGCAGTGCTCCAGCATGGCCACAGTCAAACGCCTGAAACAAATAAAGGAATAAATAAACAAAACTAAATGTAAACAATATTCGGAGATTTACACATGCGTATACACATGCGTGCGTGCACACCGCATAAGGCTTGGACACGTTTTCCTCTCTCGTGTATAAAAATCCTTTTAGTCTTCCATCTTCTCTCGAAATGCTGTTTCCTTTTGTTGATTTAGATGTCTTTGATAACTTCGTTACTCTGTCATAAGTTTGACACCTTCCGGGTAACAAATGTTAAATCATTAAGCTGGTATTGAACCTGGTTTTCATTATAACAGCAGCAAGATTTTTACTTCTTAAAAGTCAAGTCCTGTTGACACTGACACTTCAATATTATTTGCCAGTTGCCATCTGTTCACCAGACTTTCTTCAGTTTTTTGCCATATGGGCAAAGAACCAGCAAGGGAGCCTTTATATATATTGCTCGACCTACTAGAAATAGCAGTTGAATCTTGCTTTAAATCATACCCTACTGTCTTTAAATGAAAGCACATGGCTTAGTGGTTAGAGCATCGGCTTCACAATCATGAGATAGTGAGTTCAATTCCCAGTGCTCATTATAACTGAAATAATAATCCTTTCATGTATAGGCATGAAACCAGCAATTTGGGGGGAAGGGGTGACTCAGTTACATTGACCCCCCCTCCCCCTCAGTATTCAATTGGTACTTACTTTACTGACCCAAAAGGATGAAAGACAAAGCCGACCTTGGTGAAATTTGAACTCTGAATGCAAAGACAAAATGAAATGTATTTTACGTGGTGCGCCAATGATTCTGCCAGCTCACCACCTTAACTGAAACTAATAATGATTTCAAATTTTGGCACAAGGCCAGCAATTTTAGGGTTGGGGG
>NC_068987.1:8097471-8101533 GCF_001194135.2 Octopus bimaculoides
AAAAAAAAAAAAAAGGGTTGGTCCTTTAGCATTTATGCAGGCCCATATCCATCTCCTACCTGTTCTATATTCAAACTGGCCAGATCCTGCATCTCACACCAACCTTACAGTGTTTTATACTAAAAATAAACAATCACATCATCAAAATCTCAAAGCTAAGAGATAATGTGTGATTAATTCAAAACAATGTGAATAAATAAGCATTATATTTGACAGAGTAACCTGAATATTGAAGGGTTAAAGGAATAGCAGAATAAAAGAACACATACTTGAGAATCTTTGGAAATAGCAATGATTTGTCAAACACCATTTGAATTATATTCCCCCCACCCCCTACACAGCTCATGACTGTATATTATATATATATAAAACATACAAAGTCTTGCTGTGAAGGTTAATAATGCTCCATTGTAAATAAAAGACCTTAGATTTATCGGAGATGGTAAATAAGATTGTTTGATGTTTCAAAGAACATTAGCGGCTACAAAAGAAACTGTCTACCACAGACAATTAGAGCTAAGTTGCGTGTGTGCGCGCGCGCACACACACACCAAGGTGATGTGTGGGTTTGAGTTTACAATGTCCTGTTACATTTGAGTCAGTGAGTGGCTGGGATGGACATCTAAGGAGTTGTTCAATATGCCAGAAATAGCAGCCAGATTTCTCTTGCTCCACGTCTGCCTTGCCTTCTCTTTCTAGCAACTAATATACAAGTTTCGGTCAATAGCTGCCAGCTTTGATTGAGTAGAAGTGATATTTCTCTTTAGTCATATCCTAATTGAGAAAGATATGTTTGATAATGTGGTACCGGGTGTATGTGCTGTACCCAGACAGGAACCGAAAGAGGAGGGGTGGTTACGATTTGAACCCCTTGTTCATAACTTGGCTGGATCTGGGCCGTTTGGGTAGAATTTGTATGTAAGTCTATCATCAAATGACGATGATAATATAATTGTGTGTGTGTGTGTGTTTTATATTAATAAATAACCAGCAGAAGCTACAGAGTAACTCAAGGGCTGAGAGTTTCGTGTGTTGGTACTTATCAAACGCATGAAATTCTTGGTCCTTAAGTCACTCTGTAACTTTTGCCAATTATCAATTATAAAAAGAAAAAAACTATACTCAAGTTTTGAGTTCTGTTTTCCTGTTTGCATCACCAAACCTATACACACACACATACATATACATGTATGTGTATTGTTTATCTCATAAGAATTCATAAGCTTTAAGAGGCATAAATGAAACATATCATATTTAACCCTTTTGATACCAACCCAGCTGAAATTGCCCCTGGCTCTGTTAGTACAAATCTCTTGTTTTCATAAGTTCTGGATTAAAATCTTCCACCAAACTTTAGTCACTATTTATGTTCCTAACACCAGCTTAATGATAACTAAGTTATTTTACTAAATTCTTTGTTATATTTAAAATTAATTGAAAGAAACACAGAGCATCTCAAACTAAATACTGTAACAAAAGGGTTAATAGAGGAACTCGAAGCTTATGAATAAACCTTTCTACTATAGGGGCAAGGGGTTAGTTAATTACATTGACTCAGTGCACAACTGGTATTTATTCTATCAACCCTGAAAGGATAAAAGGTAAAATCAATCTAACTCAGAATGGTGCTGCAAAGCATTCTGTCCAGTGTGCTAAATGGTTCTGCCAACATTTTGATATCAGATTGAAAAATCTTGGTGATTGAGGAGTCTGTTTAGCAATATATAAGATTTAAAATTTTTATTTTGTTAGTTTTGTTTCTCCTGGTGGTGTGTGTGTGTGTAATATATTATTTTCCATATATTCTAAGAAAAATTTCACTATCAAAAGAGGATAGAATATTCATTAAAAATGGCACGATATAATGGTATAATCCTATTCAATGTAATGGTAATCCGATTTGTTTGGATATACCTGCTTCAACTACCTTGGGTAGTCCAGGCGGCTGACAGTAAGAATTGCTCGAGAGTAAGAATAGCTATCCTGGAATCCCTGAGCCATGGCAGTCAGTGGGTGGGTGGTGGGTAAAGTTTTGGGGTTAAGGTGAGTGGGGTAATGAATCGATGCAGTCTTTAAATGAAAGTTGTGATGTAAGGTGGAAATGTGAAGAGGGAAAGAGAGGGAAGGATGCGCCACGGACTTCAGTCGTGTATCAGTTTATATTAATTAAAGCTAACGAGATTGACTAAGCAAACCCGTTAATAAGCTGTTTCAGCCATCTTCGTCGTGTTTTATTCGAAGTATTCTATCCAAGACAACATAACGCAATATTTTCTTCCTCTTTTGCGATGCTATAGTGAGAATTGGCTGTTATTTTTAGCAGCCCGACTGACTACATTAACACCTCATGGTGTGTGTATGTGTGTGTCTAAATTGTGCATATATATTTTCCGTATAAAAAGTAAACGAGGCAAAACATTTGCATGCACACGATGCGTATGTATGTATGTATGTATGTAGGTACATATATATATATACATATATTCATATGCATAGAAGGCATATGCAAAGCATATCTATATTTCCCGCCGCTCCTTCTCCTCTTCCTCCTCCTCCTCCTCTATCGTTCTCTTTTTTTTTTCTTAGTCTAGTGTATTTTATATTCGCTTCTATTATCTTTATTTGGCCTCCAACCAATGTAAACAGATTCCAGATAGCTGTGAACAACAATATACTACATCTGTTACTCATTTTCTGGCAGCTATCTGACTAGGCTCCGGGGAATCTTGATCTCTTGCCAGTCAGGCTTTCAGTTCAGACCGTCTCTTTCTCTCCCCCCCCTCTCTCTCTCTGTATTCTTCTCTTTCGTTGCTAACACAAATACTCACTCGCACACATGTATCTCTCTCTCTCTCTCTCTCTCTCTCTCTCGATACACATGTACTTTCGCTTTCTTTACTCGTTTTTCATCTACGCACACATGCACGCGCACATTTGCTTTCTCTTCTTCTTCTTCGCACTCTCTCTCTCTCTCTCATTCTCTCTCTCTTTCAATGCTCACACCCATTCACACATACACACACGCACGCGTATCTTTTCTTCTCCGCTCTCTGTATCTCTCCCTTTTTTCACACACACACAAACACACAGGTTCCTCTCTCCCTCCCACACATATCCTCACACACGCTCGCCCATCTCTATATACACATGCAAACAAAATTTTGTTTTAATCAATCGCCTCTTTCTTCTCCCTCTCTCTCTTTCTCTCTCCCTTTCTGTTTTATAACCTTTTCCTTTAATTCGCCACCTTTTCTTTTGTTTTTCATTGTTCTTTTTCCTTATTCATCATCTTGTCTTAATTTTCCTTTTCTCATCTCCACTACTCACCCCCCTCTCTGTTTTTCTAAGTTTTTTCCTTTTTCAATATATCTTAATTTTCTTTTATTTCCAACTCTCTCTCTCTTGCACTGTTTCTTTCTCTCTCTCTCTCTCGCTCGCTAAAATAGACATGCTTCTCAATTTAGATATCTTTATATTCTGCCGTAGCTGATGATGATGATGAGAAGGAGGATGAAAATATATCTGTATTCAAGGTTATGGATACTTCCTTTCTTAGTACTGAACGTTGCTGGGTCTATGTAATTGCTATTACAATTAGAGAAGGAGTGAGAGAGTTAATGAATAGATAGAGAGATTAAGGTACGAAGACAGGGAGGGAGAGTTTCATGAATAGAGTGAGGAACGAAGGGGAGGGAGGCAGAGAGAGAGAGGGAGAGAGAGGAAGAAAGAGAGATTTACATGATTAAATAGTGTAGAAGGACGGGAGAAATATAGAGAAAGTTACATAGAGAGAGAGAGAGAAAGAAAGGAAGGGAGGGGAGAGGCAGAGCGGGGCAGACCTAACTTAATACTCGTTTCTTACGGTTTATGGTTTATTTCATCTATTTCGTTCTTATTTATATAGGATCTTTGCCCACTGCTAATATCTCAGCAGTTTTTAATGAAAAACTAAAACTGCCACAGGCTAAAAGGTGAAATATGAACACAAGAGAGAGAATGTGTTTTTGTTTTTCCTGATCTGTGTGGTCCCACCAGGGAAGGTGGAGCCGAACTGCCCCCCCC
>NC_068987.1:8101565-8107426 GCF_001194135.2 Octopus bimaculoides
TTCCTTCCTTCCTTCCTTCCTCGCCATCATCGTTAATGACTGGATCACTGATTCTAGTCTCATCAGACCTTCCCCTTAACACTCGATCTATCGCTTTTCTTTCTTTCTTTCTTTCCCCGGTGTATGCCTACATAACAATACAATTGCATTCGGAAACAGGTACATACGCGTCATAATTATTCATTAATTCATGCCCCACATGCTTAAAAACTGGTGCACTCATGCATGTACGCACGCACAATCGCTTTTAAAACAATCCAACGCACACTTGCAGACACAAACGTAATTAGACCTCACACAGAATAACAGAGTTTTACAGAAACAAGTGTACAGGTTTTCAAATAAATAAATGGGCAGAAAGCACATGATCCTACGTACATAAATTGCAGAGAAACATGGCATATGATTTCACAATTAAACACCGAAACTCGTTAAAAGCTATTGCGGTATTTCAATACTACACACATACAACATATTTGAGCCAAACAGGAAGTCTCTGTGTGGTCGTTCGGCCTGTTAGAAATAACAGCCAAATCTCTCTGAATTCGCTCAACGAACTTTTGGCTTTATAGACTAGTTTCAGCGTGTTTGACCCCTTATCAATATAGACTAGCTGAACCCAGGCGGAGGCAAAGAATACTCACACAACCCGTATTCGGTGTAACAAAAACCCTAACCCTAAACATCAGGTGTGCGTATTCTTTACCTTCGTCTATTTGAATATATATATATATATATATATATATATATATATATGGGAGAGTATTGTAGTTCGCTTGAAGCATCGTGTATTGTTTGTAAAAATAATGTGTTTTGGATGGCACAACAATGCACTATAGTAACAACTGATGTGTCAGCACACACGATCTTGAGACATGGCCGCCCTCATGCACTTCCCATAACGACTTCCATTAACAACTTTGCCCAGACTTGTGCCTCCAAGGGTAACCTTCTAGGTGCAATCCCATGGTCATTCATGACTCACACACATTCAGTTTCTGTCTAGCAAACTTTCACTTGCCCATGGTGTCACACAGTGAGACTGAACCTGAAACCATGTGATTTGGAGCTGCACTCTTACCTTTGATGATGGAATCAGACATGTTGTATGTCTGGTTTTAGACCTAATGCAAGTTGTAGTTGATGGTGATGATAACTATGATGATGATAATGGCGATAATGATTGTGATGATGATGATGATGATGATGTTTGGCGTTATCGATCCAGATAATTAGGGAAACAACTTTAAAAAAAATTAGGCTTCAGTTTTTCTTGTCAGAGAATCAACATTCAGGTGATCCAGCTAAGCTTTATCTTTGTTCTGATGGATCTTAATTAACTTCTAATTAATTTTAACTATTCATGCTTTCACGATTCTCGTTAATTTTCATTCACACTTTGATTAAAAATCTCGATTCGTGACAAAACTGACTAAATAAATTTTAAAACAATATACTCAGCTAGAGTGCCAACCACCTATGTATAGTTGTTATGCGGTTTGCTTCTGATTGAACGTGACCCCTATGGAAGAGGGGGTACCCAAGGACTCTACTCCAACAACCCTGCTAGAAATAGTGTGCGGAAATGATGGATGGATACTGTCTTTGCTTGTTTCAGCCATTTGACTGCGGCCATGCTGGAGCACCACCTTTAGTCGAAGAAATCGACCCCAGGACTTATTCTTTGAAAGTCTAGTACTTATTCTGTCGGTCTCTTTTGCTGAACTGCTAAGTTATGGGGATGTAAACGCAGCAACATCGGTTGTCAAGCGATGTTGGGGGACAGACACACAAACATACACACACACACACACACATATATATATATATATATATATATATGTACAATGGGCTTCTTTCAGTTTCCGTCTACCAAATCCACTCACAAGGCTTTGGTCAGCCTGAAGCTATAGTAGAAGACACTTGCCCAAGGTGCCACGCAGTGGGAATGAACCCGGAACCATGTGGTTGGTGGACACTTTGTATAGATAGAGGTGAAAACTTTGTCTTCGTGCACAATATCTCGTAGTTGGGAAAAGCGGGATCGACAGGACTAGTTTCAAGCCTTTCTTGGGATTTCCTTCACAGAAGGTTGTACCTTGGGGGTCCTTCCTAAAGTATGGTCGACATTCTGATGGAGGTCAGTGGGAATGTGTGTGTGGGTGTTCATGAAAGTAGGATACTGACCATGGAGCTGTATATGTGCCACATTTGTATCCTGTCTGATGCAAGTGTAAACGATAAAACCGGTTTAAAACCATTTTGGTATTTTGTCTTCTTTCTGTCCATGAAAATGTTATGTGTGTGTGTGTGTGTGTGTGTGTGTGTGAGTATGTTATATATGGCTGTCTGGTTAAGAAACTCACATTACAACTGTCTTCTACAACTGTCAATCCAATGCCTTGTAAGTGAATTTGATTGTGTATGTGTGATTGATTGTGCGTCTTGGTGTTGGTTTGTTTACATCCCTGTTTCGAGCATATGCTCTTCAACAGAAAGGAATATGAGGAAATAGATAGAGAGAAAATGAAAAAAAAATGTGTCGATTTAGTGGCCAAGCATGGCAGTTGGCATTAGGAAGGGCATCTAGCCATAAAAATCATGTCAAATCGGACTAGAGTCTAGTACAGCCTTCCAGCCCTGGTCAAACCGTCCAACCCATGCCAGCATAGATAATGGACGTTAAATGATAATGATACACACACACACACACACTTATACATTATTTACATTTGACTGATATTTGTCCTCATCTTGTATGTTGTTAACACGTTTCGGCTGATATTACACTCCAGCCTTCATCAGGTGTCTTGGGGGAAATTTCGAACCTGGGTTCTCTAACAACAAACTAGATGAGGACAAATATCTGTCAAATGTAAATAATGTACATAATTCCTCATCTCCTAAATATAGAACTGTATTAACACACACACACACACATGTTTATGAAGAGGCAGTTCTAGTCTTCCTCGACCAACTTTAAACTTTACCAATAGTTGTTGAAGCAGAGATGACAGCATCACTAAGCAGATGCACTGTAATGCAGACGATTAGAATTTAGTGAATTCTAGAGAAGTGAAATGACCGAAGGGCATGAAGGACACTAGCTAAAACGAGTGTTTGCCTTAGTTAATGTAGTGAACACTAAAAAGCTAATTAGAAATAATTTTGTTGTGAAGCACAGAGAATATTAGTTTCTGCTTCAAGACAAGCCTGTATAACATATACTTTCTGAAATCTAAGTAAAATATATTGTGTTATAAAAATGGTCATGTGTATATGTGTAAGGTGGGGGATAACTCACTAAAATTCATGTCTTATTTATGATTTGTAATTAAAAAATATGGCCTAGTGGTCAGGTTACCCTTGGAGGCACAAGTCTGGGCAAAGCTGTTAATGGAAGACCATCAGTTGCCCATGCATACCAGCCTCTCCACACCACTGATGTTATCCAAGGAAAGGCGGTGTGCTGGCAGAAACATTAGCACGCCGGGCGAAATCCTTAATGGTATTTCGTCTGCTGTTATGTTCTGAGTTCAAATTCCGCCATGGTCGACTTTGCCTTTCATCCTTTCGGAGTCAATAAATTAAGTACCAGTTATGCACTGAGGTCGATGTAATCGACTTAATCCCTTTGTCTGTCCTTGTTTAGCCCCTTGTGGGCAATAAAGAAAGAAATAAGGCAAAGGCAAGGGCTGATACAACTTGGCACCAGTGACATCGCAACTCAATGTGAAATGAAGTGTCTCGCTCAAGAACACAACATGCAGCTCAGTCCAGTAATTGAACTCACTACCTCGTGATTGTAACCCCTACACTGTAACCATTAAACACATCGCCTGACTGGCTCCTGTAGGATTTTCGAGCGAGATCGTTGCCAGTGCCCCTGGACTGGCTTGTGCGGGTGGCACATAAAAGACACCATTTCGAGCGTGGCCGTTTTCGTGCGGGTGATACGTAAAAGCACCCACTACACTCTCTGAGTGGTTGGCGTTAGGAAGGGCATCCAGCTGTAGAAACTCTGCCAAATCAGACTGGAGCCTGGTGTTGCCATCCGGTTTCACCAGTCCTCAGTCAAATCGTCCAACCCATGCTAGCATGGAAAGCGGACGTTAAACGATGATGATGATGATGATGATGATGATGATAAACGGCTAATTTAGCTTTTTCTTCGTAGATTGAAAACTCTGAATGACCTTAAATGATTTCAGAGATATCTACATCAATTTGACCGATTCCAGAGAAACAAGTAACCAATCTTTTGCTTTACATAAAAATGTGTATTTCATAATTATTAAGCTAACATCATTTTTATGTACATTATTTACAATTGATGGATATTTGTTCTCATCCTGTTAGCTGTTAACACGACATTTCGGCTGATATACCCTCCAGCCTTCATAATAATAATAACATTGAAAAATACCTTAGGAATGAGAACCCAGGTTCAAAATTTCCCCAAGACACCTGATGAAGGCTGGAAGGTATATCAGCTGGAATATTGTGTTAACAATAAACAAGATGAGAACAAATATCCGTCAAATGTAAATAATGAAAATAATGTAAATAATGTACATAATTCCTCGTCTCTTAAATATAGAACTGTATCATTTTCTGTTATCTGGTCCAAGCGTGGGTTGGATAGATCTGCATTATGTGTGGTCTTAAATTTTTTCAACCCTATTTCATCACTGTTCTTTTCTGTATTGTTTTGCAATATGTTTTAAAGCACATAGTTATAGTTATATAAGCTGTCATCAAACAGCTTGTCTGGATGGGCCTTGTTGTTAGACACCACAGACGAACCTTGCTATTCAAGGGGTTGCATAGATAGAGCCTGTTTATTGTGAGGCCCTGTGAGGGTGCTCCCCCAATGTAAACAAAATTAGACTACAAAAACAAATGCAGACAGATTTCTCTTGATATAATATTTATTTTGTATTGTAGCTAAAAGATAAGCAGAAACACACACACACACACACACACACATTGATAACTGATATTTGAATTATAGTTTTAGAATACATATATACACATACAAACACATACGCATACATACATGCATACTTACACACACACATAGATATACACACTCACATGCATGCGTGTGTGAGTGTGTGTGTGTGAGTAATATATATATATATATATATATATGTATGTATGTATATATATGTATGTATATGTATATGTATATACGTGCATGCTTGCTGCAGCTCTCTTTTAGATCTTTGTCTCTGTTCAGGGGATTTACCACCCACAGTAAACTCTGATATGGTATGCCACCCTAATATATAATGTGCTCTGAGTACAAGGGTAGCAGGAACCTTCTAGTTTGGCTGTTCTTTTATATCAGATTAGAATATTTATTCTTAGGAAAAGGCTCTGACTTCAGTGTGTGCTCAAGTTAAAAGCTAAGTTAGCTAAATTATCTAAATCAGAGGAATGTCAGTGGCTTAACTTAGTGATAAAGAGATAGACTCGGATTAGGTAAAAATGTTCTAAGATTTAAAATTCTTTAAATGTATGTAACCTGGGATTACTTTTTTAAATAGTTTCAGACGTGTTTTTCTTTGTGTTTTTTTCGTCCCCACCACCACCATCACTTTTTTTTTTTTTGCTACTGTTTGTATTTTTTACTTGTTTCAGTCATTAGACTGTGACCCTGCTGGAGCACCATCTTAAAGAATTTTAGTTGAACAAATCAGTCCCAGTGTTTTTTTTTGTTTTGTAAGACCTGGTACTTATTCTGTTCATGTCATTTGCTGAACCACTAAGCTAGGGGGGGATGTAAACACACCAACACCAGTTGTCAAGCTGTGTTGGGGGACAAACATCCATATACACGACGGGCTTTTTTCAGT
>NC_068987.1:8107439-8110224 GCF_001194135.2 Octopus bimaculoides
CAAGGGGCTACACACAGAAGGGACAAACAAGAACAGATAAAAGAATTAAGTTGATTACATCGACCCCAGTGCATAACTGGCACATAATTTATCGACCCCGAAAGGATGAAAGGCAAAGTCGATCTCGGCGGAATTTGAACTCAGAGCGTAAAGATAAACGAAATACCGCTAAGCATTTCACCCAGCGTGCTAACGATTCTGCCAGCTCACCACCTTAACTGGTTTCTTTCAGTTTCTGCCTACCAAATCCACTCACAAGGCTTTGGTCAACCTAAGGACACTTGTCTAAAGTACCACACAGTAGGACTGAACCTGGAACCAAGTGGCTGGGAAGCAAACTTCTTACCACACAACCGCAACTGCATCTACATGCTTGAAATTCTAAAATAGGTTGAATGCAATCCTCTGCCCTATTTAACTCTATCTTTCTCCCCATTTGTTACTATTAATGAGTTGTAAGGATGCGGTTGGCGTTAGGAAGGGCATCCAGCTGTAGAAACCTTGCCAGAACAGATTGGAGCCTGGTGCAGCCTACTGGCTTGGCAGTCCTCAGTCAAACTGTCCAACCCAAGCCAGCTTGGAAAATGGACATTAAACGGTGATGATGATGGTACATATATCTTTATATAAATAACTATACAAATGTCCCAATGCAGTAGCTGTATAAATTACCTAAGCCACATTTGAACTCAGTAACTTTATTTCTCATGCAGCCATCTTCATCATCATTTAACATCCACTTTTTTGTGCTTGCATGGGTCAGATGGAACTTTTGGGGGTAAATTTTCTATGGCTGGGTGCCCTTCCTATCACCAACCCTCACCTGTTTTCAAGCAAGGTAATAATATTTCTCTATAGCCAGATATGTTTTCTATGGAAGACCAGAAGTGAACATCACTTGTATAAGTGTAATGCTTTGTGTGTGTGTGTGTTTGTGTTTGGCTTAAAAAAAAACACTTGAAGGCAGTGCTCCAGTATGGCTACAGTCAAATGATTGAGACAAGTAAAAGAATACTCACGCATACACATGATGGGCTTCTTTCAGTTTCTGTCTACCAGATCCATTCACAAGACTTGGTCAGTCTAAAGCTGAAAGAGAAAACACTTACCCTTACATACTGCACAGTGAGAATGAACTCGGGAACACATGGTTGGGAAGGAAGCTCTTTAACCATACAGCCATGCCCATGCCAGTGTTGTCTCGGCATTCATGTTCTCTCAGACCTCTCCGCATCTCGACACAAGCTAAAAACAGCGTGTCGGCTAATAAAGTGTGAAATGTGAAGGCTGTTGAATTTGTTTTTGAGATGGAAGCGTAGCAAATGAACAATCACTAACCGTGTTACGAAAGAAATATAACGAATAATAAGATATTATTTCTTATTTCTTTAAAGTCTGGCATTTACGTCTGGGTGAAACGATTGAACAATCTGTCTAGACAAGAATAATATAAGCCTAGCTGCAAGGAAATCGCACAAGGGTGTCTCGTGTCGCAGATCGTTTGGTACATTAACTATATTAAGAGAAAAAGAAAAAAAATGAAGGAAGAAAATTCTAGAAAACTGAAACAACCCTTTGAAAACAAACTGAAAATGCAATTGCTAGTGCAGTATATAAGCACTTTGGTGGTTTTTAATGGAAAAATGGAACATCAGACATGTAGATAAAGAAATTGCATCTTTGATATTTTTTTTACTCCATTCCATCCCAATGCATCATTGTTTTTTTTTTTGGGGCGGGGGGGGGTATTGTATTTTATTTATTTATTTACTCATTTGTTTGTTCAGTGACAGCTCTGCAGCAAATGCAGATGACTGAAGCAATTAAATGTATTAATTTTTGTTGACTTTGATAGTAGCCGTAGTGGTGGTGGTGGTGGCAGCGACGAGTAATGGTGGTGGTGGTAGTAGTAGTGTGTGTGTGGGGGGGCTATATGGTTGTGTGTGTGTGTGTGTGGGGGGGGGCTCTATGGTTGTGTGTGTGTGTGTGTGTGGCTGTGTGTGTGTGTGTGTGAGCTTAGGAACTGTTTCTGCTTTCCTTCGCCATGGTTCCACTCTCCATTATCATTTTTAACTCTGGGAATACCAGAACCGATTGGCACTGCTGTAAACATTGTTTGTATTTCACTTGATTCTTACGAACCGAACCGTCATCATTCTGTTGATAGGTTTCCTCTCTTCTCTTCCATGGCAACCATGGAATAGATCTGAGATCTGAGGCAGAGTTTAGAGAACAATCATTGGAAAAGTTTTAGAACAGTGACTAAATCACTTCTCTGTGTGTTGGGCATGGCTGTGTGGTTAGGGAGCTTGCTTCCAAACCCTGTGATTTGGGTTTTAGTCCCTATTGCGTGGCATCTTGGGTAAGCGTTTTCTCCTATAGTCCCAAAACTGACTAATGCCTTTTCAGTCAATTCGGTATGTGAAAGCTGTGTAGAAGCCCATAATATATATGTGATGTGTGTGTGTGTGTGTGTGTTTATATATATAGGGGCAGGAATGACTGTGTGTCTTTACCCTTATATATATGTTGTTGTACTTGACGGAATATACATATATATATATATATATATGTATATTCTGTGTATGTGTGTATATATATATATATATGTATATATGTATATGTATATGTATATATGTATATGTATATATGTATATGTATATATGTATATGTATATATGTATATGTATATATATATATATGTATATATGTTTATATGTATATGTATATATGTATATATATATATATATGTATATATATATATATGTATATATGTATATGTATAT
>NC_068987.1:8110660-8113338 GCF_001194135.2 Octopus bimaculoides
TATATGTATATATATATGTATATATATATGTATATATATATGTATATATATATGTATATATATATGTATATATATATGTATATGTATATATATGTATATGTATATGTATATATATATATATGTATATGTATATGTATATATATATGTATATATCTATGTTGGTATATATATATGTGTGAGTGTATATCTGTGTGTGTGTGTATCATTGTGTCTGTTTTCCCTCCCTGCTCCTACTTGACAAACTAATATTGGTTATTATTATTATTATTATTCAGGTCACTGCCTGTAATCGAACATCCTTAGTTAGTTCACATCCTTGTAACTTAGCAGTTTGACCAAAGAGACCAATAGAATACATATCAGATTTAAGAAAGGAAGTCCTGGGGTTGATTTGTTCAACTAAACCCTTCAAAGCATTGCCCCAGCATGGCCACATTCCGATGAGTTAAATTGGTAAAAGATGAAAGTTAAAATATATAACAGTACAAATGAAACAGGTGATAAACTATTGACCTATAAACTCACACATCATGATTTCAAATCTGCCTTGGGCATTTTATTTTGCTTATAAACTTTTCTAGAAGCGGTATATCGACAAGAATAAGCACCAAATTGGTTAGTGTTCTTACCTGCATTGTTAGACTTAGATGCTGACTCTGGGAATATTGGTTTTGTAATTTCTTCCATTTCCTGTTACGCAACTGAAGCAAAGATTAGAAAAAGATTTTTCACTCCATGTGATGGAGAAGGAATTTCCTTTATTTGTTTATTATGTTGCCGATTTAAAAAAAAAACAAAAAAACTATCAGCTTTAAGCTAATTAAACGGATTTCTATGGCTTGTTGGTTTTAATTTATTTTATTTTTGGTAAATATAATTTTTCTTGATTGTTTTGATAATTAAAAATAGTCGAGAAAAAAATAACGAAGTTATCAACTTGACCAAATCAAATTAAGATCCAGCCTGAGGGTTCTACTCACTGTTGATTTCTTTTCTTTTTTTTTGTTGATGTAAAAACTTAGAATTTAAAAAAGAACAAACAAAAAAAAGAAGAAAAGTCAATAAAGAATGGCTCCAAGGGCCACCACCATTATTCAGTTTCTCTTAATCGTATTTGCCTCAAACCCTTCAGTCATGCAAGGAACAAAACAACTCTCTCTATCCTTCTCTCTCTCTCTCTGTCCCCTTTCTTGCTCTCTCTGTTTCTCACACACACTCTCTCTCCCTGTCTATCTCTCTCTGTCTCTCTCCCTGTCTATCTCTCTCTGTCTCTCTCCCTGTCTATCTCTCTCTGTCTCTCTCCCTGTCTCTCTCCCTGTCTATCTCTCTCTGTCCCTCTCCCTGTCTATCTCTCTCTGTCTCTCTCCCTGTCTATCTCTCTCTATCTCTCTCCCTGTCTATCTCTCTCTGTCTCTCTAGTCTAGTGGTGATGCCACAATGAAGATCACCCACGACTTTATATGATATGGTTGACAAACGAAGGCAAACAATCTTATGATGGAGAAGGCTCTTCGGTTGTGTCCAAATACATGGCAACCCTTCTAATGCTGGTGCAATGGTAAAATTGTACCCAATGCACTCTACAAAGTGGTTGATGTTAGGAAAGGTATCTAGTTGTGGAAACCCTGCCAAAAGTGGAATACACAAATAAGAAATGGTCCTTTTGATTCCTCTTGGAGAGGATTAATTCTGAATAAGAACTGGTATGGATCACAACAACAATCCTGCTTCTTCAGCATATGAGCAAACGTAAAATAATGATGGTTGACTCCTCATTTATTCTATCAGGGCAGTGGATTGGCTGAGTCAGTAGAGTATCTGCTGAAAAGGCTTTGCAGTATTTGTTGTGGTTCTTTAGGCTTTGAGTTCAAATACCACTGAAGTCAAAGTTCTTTTGGTGCTTTGGAGGCATTCACATTGTGAATATGTATTGTATTATACATGAATGTCCTTGTTTTAATATCCACTTTTCTGTACTTGTGTAGGTCTGATCAAATTTGTTGAAGTGAATTTTCTACAGCTGGATACCTTTCCTGTTGCCAACACTCATCTGTTTCAATCATTATCATCATCATCATCATCATCATCATCATCAAACGTCTGTTGTCCATTGAAATTATGTGGTTGGGAAGCAAACATCTTACAACAAAACCATGCCTCCACCTATATCTTTGATCTTTCAGGAATTTTTAGTCAAATGAATTGACCCCAGTACTTCTGTTGTTATCTTTTGCCAAACTGCTAAGTTAGTGGGGAGGGACATAAACACACAAACACCTGTGTGGTGGGGACGAACCCAGACTCAAAGACGCATCCAAATATTTATTTCTTTATCACCCACAGGGGGCTAAACATAGAGGGGACAAGCAAGGACAGACAAAGGGCTTAAATTGATTACCTTGATCCCCAGTACATAACTGGTACTTAATTGAATTGACCCCGAAAGGATGAAAGGCAAAGTCGACCTTGGCAGAATTTGAACTCAGAACATAAAACGTGATGAAATACCACTAAGCATTTCGCCTGGTGTGCTAACGTTTCTGTCAGCTCACCGCCCACATCAAGATATTACACACACACACACACACACACACACACACACACACACACACACAAACTGGCTTCTTTCAGTTTCTGTCAACCAAATCCACTCACAAGGCTTCGGTTGGCCTCAGGCT
>NC_068987.1:8114011-8115769 GCF_001194135.2 Octopus bimaculoides
TTTCATCCAAATACCTATTTCTAACACAACTGACTCTGCAATTTTGAAATAATGTTTTGTTTCTGATTTCATTTTCTGATATCGGCGGCGGCGGCGTCATCATCATCACCCACCTCCACCACCATCATCACCACCACCACCAACTCCAGAATCATCACCATCACCAACTCCACAACCACCACCTCAACCATCACCACCACCAACTCCACAATCATCACCTCCACCACCACCATCATCACCACTATTTTGAATCTCTTGTCTTTCTTTTACTTGTTTCGGTCTCAAGATTGCAGCCATGCTGGAGCGCCACCATGAAGGGCTTAGTTGACCGAGCTGAGCCCCAGTACTTATTTATTATCCTGTGTGCGTAAACAAAAGCAGGGTATTATAATCACTCGTCTTTGTCTGTGTGTTTGCAAAATTACTGGAAAATGGCTGAATGGATTTTCACCAAATTTGGCAGAAATATTCATTGGGAGAGTGACTTGAAATGATGAAAATTTGACTTGAGTATCTTCAAGCATAACATAAATAGATACATAGATATGCAACTCCACGAGTATGTGTGTAGAGTAACAGATTTGAGGGTTTCATTTATTTACGAGTTGGTCATGCAAATGGCACCCGTGCCACCCATTACACTCATGGAGTGGTTGACATTAGGAAGGCCATCCACCCTTAGAAAACTATGCCAAATCAGACTGGATCTGGCGCAGCCTTCCAGCGTGCCAAGCCAGTCAAACCGTTCAGCCCATGCCAGTATGGACAACAGACATTAAATGATGATGATGATGATTTCTTCATTTCACCTGAGTATAAATAAATACCTGTAATGATGATGCTTAAAAAATAAGAAATTTAAATCGAACTCACAAATTTCCCAATCAGCAAGTTTAGTCAGACACTTCCAAAGCTTAATTCAGTTCAATAAAAGAACATGGGTAAGCAAGAAAAATTTATCTTTATGCAGGGTGTGCATCGTCCCCTCCGATACCTTTTTTTTCCGTTCACTCTTTTCCTTAACCCTAACCCTAACCCTAACCCTATCAATCTTGTTTGTGAAACTGTTAAGTTATAGAGACACAAACAAACCACATACATGCACCCATAGTTACAGGATAGATATATATATATATATATAGCTATGTTCATCAGCTGTAAGCATATGGAATAAACATCCACTGACTCACCTCACGTCTCCCATCTTTTCTATTTATACACATTCTCTCTACCACTGTTTTGCTTGGATTTTTAGAACAATGCTAAGGTTAACCTAACCTCTATCACAGGTTGTCCTTGTTAGCCATGCACCTGGCAGCAAGTTTAATGTGAGATCTATTTGATTCTTTCAATCCCTATTACTACTATAATGTGTGTGTGTGGGTGGGTATGTATGACTTGGAAGGGTCATTATGCCAATAATAACACATACTGTGGTTCATATCACTTCTTTACTGTTAGTTGGTTAAATATCTAACCAACTAATTAATTGATCATTTGCTTAATGTGCTAGATATACAATTACACACACACACACACACACACACACACACACACACACACACTTCCTTTATTTTACTTGTTTCAGTCATTTCACTGTGGCCATGCTGGTGCACCTCCTTTAGTCGAAACAAATCAATCCCAGGACTTATTCTTTATTCTATTGGTCTCTTTTGCTGAGCCGCTCTCTCTGGCTGTCTGTCACTCTCTCTCTCTTCCTCTCTCTCTCTCTCTCTCTCTCTCTCTCTCTCTCTCTCT
>NC_068987.1:8116146-8116654 GCF_001194135.2 Octopus bimaculoides
TAGATATATAAATTAAAGGACATACTAAGTATGTCTACCTGCTGGAAATAACAGTCGAAGCTCTTATTTAAATCTCCAAAATGCACTGATAAATAACTACAGAAATCAACTGTCAGAAGACAAAGGGGCCACGACAGTCTCCCAGCATACATTCAAGTATTTGAGATATATATATATATATATATATGACAGGCTTCCACACAGTTTCTGTCTAATAGATTCACTGAAAGGCACTGATTGGCCCAGAGCCATAAGTAGAAGGCACAGTGGGACTGAACCTGAAATCAAATGGTTGCAAAGCACTCACTTTCATTTGCTCTCTCTCTCACTCTCTCTCTTCACATTTTTGTATTTGTCTTCTATTAAACCGTCTTGTCCTTACCTCCTCCTCCTCTTCCCATTACCCCTCTCCCTCCTTGTTCTTTTCTCCCCCCCCACCCGAAATTCCCACCCTTGGTTTCTCCCTTCAACCAAACATTTCCTGTCCCACCCCCTTTTCTCATAAGGT
>NC_068987.1:8119123-8119694 GCF_001194135.2 Octopus bimaculoides
AAGAATATACATGTAAAGTATAATCTGAAATACAATTATTCATATTAAGATATCTTTTCTTTCATTTTTTCTATTACTTGTTTCAGTCATCTGACCGCGGCCGTGCTGGAGCACTGCCTTTAGTCGAATAAATCGACCCCAGGACTTACTCTTTGTAAGCCTGGTTACTTATTCTATCGGTCTCTTTTTGCTGAACCGCTAAATTACGGGGACATAAACACACCAACATCAGTTGTCAAGAAATGTTGGGAGTGACAAACACACATACACAGACAGAGGCCCGCTCTACTGGCTCCAGTGCTGGCGGCACATAAAAAGTACCAACCGATCATGATCATGCCAGGCTCACCTCACTGGCTCCTGTGCCAGTGGCACATAAAAGCACCCACTACACTCTCGGAGTGGTTGGCGTTAGGAAGGGCATCCAGCTGTAGAAACCCTGTCAGATCAGGTTGGAGGCTGGTGCAGCCGTTGGCTCTCCAGACCTCAGTCAAACCGTCCAACCCATGCCAGCATGGAAAACCGACGTTAATTGATGATGATGATATATATATATATATATATATATATA
>NC_068987.1:8119704-8125608 GCF_001194135.2 Octopus bimaculoides
TAAATCAACAATTATGCTATCTGTTGGAGTCTCAGCTTTTTTAGCTGCTATTTCTGAACTTCGGCATATGGTGAAGCAAATGCTTGCTGATCCCTTAATTATGTTTATATATATATATATATATATATATATATATACGACAGGCTTCTTTCAGCTTCCATCTACCAAATCCACTCACAAAGCTTTGGTCGGCCTGAGGCTATAGTAGAAGACACTTGCCGAAGTTGTCACACAGTGGGACTGAACCTGGAACCATGTGGCTGTGTGGTAAGCAAGCTACTTACCACACAGTCACTCCTGCACCTATATATATATTTTATTGTATTTTTTTTATATACTACTGGAACCTTTGGGTTTCAGATGACATTGAATTATAATCATTGAAAGGGATTTTTGAATGGTGTGCCATTTCTGGATTGTTCCTCCTTGCCTGAAGACTGGTTCATTATCTCTGTTGTTTTAAAATCTTGGTTCCCACCCAACAAAGTCATCCTTTGTATAAAACTTTCTTATGACAAACAGACAGACAATGGGTGTGAAAACTGCTCTGCTCATCTCCCCCACCTCTTTTTTCTCATGGTGTGTGTGTGTGTGTGTGTATGAGAGAACATGTGAGAGAGAACATGTGTGTACATATTCGTTTATGTGTGCATGTATTATATTTGTGTGTATGTCTGTTAAGTTATGTACAGATGTAGGGCTCTCTCTCTCTCCCGTCCCTCCTTCCCTCTCTGTCTATCTGTCTCTCTCTCTCCCTTTCCTACCAACTACAGAGATAAAAGGAAGCAAAGCACTCACCAAAAATAAAAGAGCTTCAGACATGATCAATTGACTTTGCCTTCGCCTTTTGCGACTCTGGGAAGGAAACGATATGCCATAATACATGACAGATTCTCAAACAGTCTTGTTCCAAATTTTGACATGCAAGACAAAAAGCACAAAATGGATGAGATATACTGTCAGGTCCCAGGACTTCTTTTCTATAACTTTTGCTTTAAAAAACGTATGCATCAAGAATTTGGCATTTTAAGGTTCTCAATGGTTTCCCCAAAACTGTTGTCTTCCAGAGGGATTACAAACAATGACCAGGATTTTTTCATTAGGGTGCATGCCTGGTGGTGTGGTTAAGAATCTTGTTTCCCGACCATGTGGTCTTGGGTTCAATCCCTCTGCGTGGCACCTTGGGCAGGTGTTTTATGCTATAGCTTCCAGGTCCACGAAAGCCTTGTGATTGGATTTGGTAAACAGACCCAGACAGAAGCGTGTGTGTACACTTGTCTTGACACCTTGTAATGGTTGCAAATGATGGTGATGATGTTGATCATCGTTGTTGTTGTACTAACAATTTTGTTCATTTTTAGTCTTCCATGATAAACATGTTTGGCCATAGGGAAATATTGCCTTGCTTGAAACAGGTAAGGATTGGAGACAGGAAGAGCATCCAGCCATAGAAAAGCCTCTGCCTCAGTACACACTCTTGTCTAATAGATGCAAGCATGGAAAGTGGATGTTAAATAATAATGATGGTGATGACTTACAAAGGGTGTCTTGATGTACTTCTTCTCTCTAATGCATGAGATCAACCATCTTCAAAAACAACTGTTAGACTGAAGCAGAGCAATAGCCACCATTTCATTGATCTGCCAACTAAAAATATCATGTTCCCTGAAATACTGAACAAAAATATATTACCTCCACCTCCTGGACATAAAAGAATATTCAATTTTATGTGTAGTGCTCTAGCATGGCCTTCAATGCCATGTGCCCTGAAACAATGAATAAAAATATCTGTCCTCCACCTCCTGAACGTAAAAGATAGCATATTCAATTTTGTGAGTAGTTCTATGGCATATATATGCATACACACACACACATATATATATATATATATATATATATATACTCACATACATGCATACATATATACATACACATACAAGCACACATGTACATGCATTCATACATACAACCTTATACACACAGGTATACTTATCTACATACACATACATATATATATATGCACACACATCTGCATACACAAACATATATACATACACACACACACATATCTCCATGCATCTGCGAGTGTGTTTGTATCCCCCTCCCCCCACACACACACTGACAAATTCAGTAATCCCGCTCTCTTTTTAATTCCTCTTTTGTCCTCCGCAATTTCTATGCCACAGTTTTGTCAAAATGCTTGCTTTTATATTTGACCACCTCCTTTAAATGATTGCTTTTATTTTTACTCTATTCCAAGAGCTTTGGTTCTTGGGCCCTACCTACCTTCAATCCCCTACCACCATGCCACTTCTTTACCTGCCTCTATTTTTCTATTTAATCCTTCTTTAATGCCCCTGGGTGGTGGGTCTGATGGTCACCATTAGTAGTGGTGGAGGCGGAGGTATAACTGCAAGAGAGAGGTTGACTAGAAGGGAGATAATTGGGAGAATGAAATATGTTTATTTTCTAATGAAATATATAAATAAAATCCCCGGGGATTTAATCCAGGTTAAGATTATTTTCTAGCCAGGCTTCTCCTTAGAGGAGGGGATTGTAGAGGTGAAAGGTTATCGTTGGTTATCTCCCTACTCAAAATAAAGAAAAACAGACTGGAAGGGAGCAGAGGAGATGTTTGATCCTTGTTTAATGTCCTGCCTCTACCCTGTATTACCTCTCCACCATAGATGGTTAGTGTTGTTGCTTTGTTTTGTATCAGACTGAAATTGTTGAATGATGTTTAGTAGAGAATGGGTGAAATGGGGGAAGGAGGAGGAGAGAGAAAGAGATTAGTTGAAACGAGGGGGGGGGGGTTCTTGCAGCTGAGTTCTTTTCCACCAATTTTGTTTCACTATTCCAACCACCCTATGTATGTATATCTATCTATTAGTGAAGTGGAGCAGGTGTGCTGTAAAAACATTCTCCTATATTATAATAGTTTTGTGATTCAGATGTTTTTACAGCAGGATTACCATTTACTAAGAGATAAAGAAAACAAAACAAAACAAAAAATATAAATAGAATAAAAAAAGAAAACAGGAAAAAAATTTTTTTTTTTTGGCAATAGACTCAGGAATATTAATTAAGAATATTCTTACATGCTTTGTCATTAGAATCTCCATTTTTGATGTCATGCTTCAGCTTTGTTATCACTATGAGGGAAATTTGGCTGCTGTTTCTATTTAGTCAAGCTTCCTTATTGACACAGAGCTCTTTTTTTTTTTTTTTTTTTTTTTTTTGTTGGTGGTGGTGGTGATGAGGATAATTTTTGCTGGATGAGTCAGAATACAGATTTGTTCATCACTGTTGCTTGCCTGTGAAGGCACTTGGCCCAGTGGATAGGGTGCAACACTCGTGGCCTTACAATCGTGGTTTCGGTTCCTAGACAAGGCATCTTTTATCATAATCCTTCGGTGTGGTTGAACAACCAATCCCAAACCAGTTCAATCAACTTCCTCATCACTTCGGATCATTAAACCCTTGTGCTTGATTTTGTTGTGCTTATTCATCCTTTTTGATTGATGAATACGAAAACATGGCTGGGGAGACTTCTGTTTGGGCAATTTTCTTGAGCCACCATCTCACCCTTGTAACTTGCTTTCATTTTGTTAGTCTTTTCACAAACAAGGTAGTACACCAATGTACTTGCTCAATCGCTCCCTCACACTCACTCACTCACTCTCACTCACTCACTCTCACACACACTCACTCTCACTGACATTCACTCTCACTCACATTCATTCTCACTCAGTTTCACAAACACACTCTCACTCAAACTCACTCACTCTCACTCTTGCACATTCACTCTTGCTCTCTCTTTCTCACCCTCTATCTCACCCTCACTCAACTCTCTCCTATTCACACACACAACATTGGATGGTCATTGGCTTCAGCTTAACAAGTATATTATATACCTCTGACAGATCTAATATGTTTTTGCTTCTTAAGTCTTGCTTTTGTACTCCTTATATATATTCTTTATGTCTGTCTAACTTTCATACATCTTGTATTTGGCCTTGTACTCTTTCTTAGGCTTAGCTTTTCCACTCCCTAGATGCACTCTTTATGACTGCATAACTTATGTACTTCTTATGTCTGATCTTTGTACTCTTTCTTAGGTCTAGCTTTTATTTGACTGTATTCATGTACATTTTTCTTTTTTCTTTTCTTTTTCTATTATTTCTTTCTTCTTTTTATTCGTTTTGTTTCTTCCAAATTTTATTTCCCACTTTTTACATCTCACAATACCAATGTTTGTCTATTTATTTCTTATTCATCTTTTGTCAAATCCCTTTCATATACTTCCGTCACTCGATTGTCCATTCTTTTCATAACCATTGTTTCACTGTTCACATTTCAAAATTCTTTGGAAAACCAAGAATTTTTTCTTCATGAAAATGTGTTTTTTTTTTTTCCTTTTTTTTTATTTTTTATTACCATTTTTCTCATTTTGAAATTTATTTTTAATTAATAAGTTTCTTCAACTTGGCTAGATTACACTGAATTTTCTTTGTTGTATTTTAACATCAAGCCATTATTTAAGAATTGTGTTGTAAACAGAAATGGCAAGGTGTGTGTGTGAGTGTGTGTGAAGAAAGATTGATGAGAACAAAAGAAAAAAAAGATAGGGTTTCATTGTCTTCAATATAATTTGCAAGAATCATTAATAATTTAGGTTCCAATGTTAAATAACGAAGTCATCATTTGGTGATGGTTGTTGTACTAACATTCAGGTACCTAACACACACACACACACACACGTTTCATCTTTCTTTTATTTGAACTGTGGCCATGCTGGAACACTGCTTTATAGTCTTTAATTACAGAAATTGACACCAATTCTTTTTTTTTTTTTCTGTCAAGTCTGGTACTTATTCTATTGATCTCCTTTTGCCAAACTGCTAAGTTACAGTGATTTAAGCAAACCAGCATAAATTGTCAAGCATTGGAATGCAAAAGATGGAAAACACAAACACACACTCATATATATATATATATATATATATATATATATATATGATGGGCTTCTTTCAGTTTCAATCTACCAAATCCACTCACAAATTTTTGGTTAGCCTAGGACTATATTTGAAGTGACTTACCTAAGGTGCTACACAGTGGGACTGAACCCAGCACCATGTGGTTTGGAAGCAGACTTCTTAATCACACAACCCTGCCTGCACACACACAAACATGTGTCTGTCTGTTTGTCTATGAGTTATATCAGCCCCTGAACTGGAAGTCTTTGCACTGTTCCAAAAGTCCTACCCCTCCTGTTTAGAGTGGGGACCACGTACCACAATACCTTGGGATTCAAAGGTCCACAGCTATTTAATATCTTGACAAAAAATTTGAGAGATCTATACAGAATTGGGGCAGTTGTTTTCGAAACAACTTGACCTGCTGTCCAAGACCCCAAATAAACCTACATTTCAGCTAAAAACTCAAAAGTGGGTACCAATATCAAATTCCCACCTTCACTAAAAGCCAATCACAAAAGAATGGTTATTGAAGAGGTGATAATTCTAGTGGTGCCCCAGCATGGTCATAGCCTTTGAGCTGAAATGCTTGGAGATTTGATTGCTGTTTCTAGCCAATCAAGTTATTATGTTTGTTGATTTAGCTGTGGGCACAATTAAGGACTGCATTTGATCACTGTCTCACAGTAGCCCTGTATTTAGGGTCAAAAGCATGTAAGGGATGTTAATTTAAAAGACGGGACTTTGAGAGATTTGGTTTCTACTTTGAGCACATCAAATCACCTAGAAACTCTTTCACTGGTTTGCAAATGATGATGATGATGACAACAATGGTGATGGTGGATATAAGCGCTGGTGCTTTTCTTTTTTTTCCTTTCTTTCATTTTTTTTTTAAAGATCAATTTATCTTTGTACTCCGCCCCCCCCC
>NC_068987.1:8125618-8131783 GCF_001194135.2 Octopus bimaculoides
CCCGCTGTCCCAGTAACTATGGAATGAGAGTTGAGAATCTTGTGACATCTGTTTTGCCTTAGAATACTAATGGTATTGGTAACAGAAATGTTTTCTCCTTCTCCTTTTTTCTCCTCCTTTTCTTCTCTTTCTTTTCCTTCTTTTCATTGCAATTTGAAAAGGAACGATGGAGAAACTAAGAAGGGTAGTGATAGTTTAGCTGATCAATATGTTTTGTTGACAGCCATTCAAATTCTTCTGTCCATCTGTTGTCATTAGGTTTCCTTTCAGTTTCTCTCTCTCTACTCAGCCTATTCTTTTCGGTTTATTTACTTATTTTCAGATATCAACCACCTTGCTTCACCATTCATTGTCTTTTTTTTCTTTTCTTTTTCTATTTCTTTTTTCTTTTTTTCCATCCTTTATTCAACTTTCTTTCACAAACAAGTGACATTTCTTTTTCAAAGCTGTTCAGTCTCTAATCTCTTCTTCTTCTGGGAAAAGTTCACACACATGTCCTACTTTCAAAACCTGGCTGTTTTTCTCACCGATTCCAGTAATTATACAATGTGCTGTATTAACTTTGGACATTGGACATTTCTGATTATTCACTCTAACGTGTAACTCTATCCTATGTACATCGTAAGCACCACCTGTCTGTCAAAGGGTAATTGGTTGCTAAGATGCACTGGTTTAGATAGCTCACCTGTGTTTTGTGCTCTCAAAGGAATCCATTTGTATATGTTTCACAATGTGGTTGCAAAGCCCAGCTGAAGCTACACTGATTGGATATTGCTTCATTTGAGTGTTGCGATGTTCAATCTCCACTCATGGCACTTTGGGCAAGTGTCTTCTGCTATAGGTCTCACGCTGACAAAAGCCTTATGAATGGATTTGATAGGTGGAAACTGGAAGAAGCCCATCGTATATATCATCATCGTCTTACTGCAGAGGGAAATATTACTTTGCCTGAAAGCAGGTGAGGGTTGGTGACATAAAGAGCATCCGGGCTGTCGAAAGTCTGCCTCGACAAATTCCATCTGCTTTGCAAATGCATGAAGAATTGGGTTTTAAGTGGTGTCACTGATGATGAGGGTGACAGAAATTAGAACCTGTGTTGTGACATCCATCAGTTGGAACATTCCTGTAGTAGATATTTTCACTACTTATTGTGTATTGTTGAAATCATAAGTAATTAAGCAAAAAATTGTCAATCATATCTGAAGATGATAATTAATTCTCCTATTATTATATTAGGCTTAATGGCTGCAAATTATAAATGGTAGTGCACTGGATTAAATGGCCTAAGGATTATCTTTTTTTGCTTTAGTTTGTCACATTTTCGCCGCATTCCTCCAGGATTAATAAAGTAAATACTATTTATACACTGAGATAAATTCATTTGGATTTCCATCTTCCTTACAAACACTTTGTACCAATTTGGAAAATTTGTGATTTCTCTTGTGTTCTAAAAACTATTGGAAAGCATGTTTCTCAAGTTTCTGTTGTCCTCTGATTGAAATCCTCTACCATTATTTATGTCTTGTATATAAAACAGTGAGCTTGGCAGTATCATTAGCACACTGGACAAAATGCTTGATGGCGTTTTGTTTTGAGTTCAACTGCCTTTCATCCTTTCTGGGGCAATGAAATGGGTACCAGTTATGCACTGGAGATGGGGGTGTTATCAACTTTCCCTCTCCCAAATTTGAAGCTTTGTGCTTGCAGTACCTTGTATAAGGTAAACAATGATGTCGTCTCTTCAATTATTTTGGTGATCTGAGAGAAAATACAACTTTTTGGATTGTCTTTCTTCAGATGCTAGACTGAATGATTTTATTATTTATTTCTTTATTGCCCACGGGTGGTGGGATAAACATAGAGGGGACAAACACGGACAGACAAAGGGATTAAGTCAATTACATTGACCCCAGTGCGTAACTGGTACTTATTTAATCGACCCTGAAAGGATGAAAGCTAAAATCGACCTCGGCGGAATTTGAACTCAGAACATAATGGCAGGCGAAATACCGCTAAGCATTTCACCCAGTGTGCTAACGATTCTGCCAGCTCGCCAAATAATTTTAATATTGCTTTTAACTGCAGCTAAGGTGATGCTAGCAGGATTTTTGGTATGACAATGGAATTTCTCCCAGTTTTACATCCTGAGCTCAAATGCCGCTGGGGCTGATTAAAAATAAATACCAGTTAAGCACAGAGTTGATGTACTTGACTTACCCCCTCCTCTAAAGTTGCTGGCCTTGTGTCAAAATTTGAGACCATTTTTGACCACAGCTCATCCCCAAGCATTTAGATGTTTCATCGTAAAATTTTCAGTTTTCAATGTTTAGCAGGAATCTTGCAATGAGGTCGGAGAGAAAAGAATTGGACAATGAAAACATTCATTGTTAAGAAAGACTTGAAACGACATCAGTTTGCTGTTTGTCTCTTTATCTGTAACAACATCTGTGAGTAGGATGGCCGTCCCAACTAGCTTGTGTCTTTGGAATTAATCCCTGTCACAGACATTAAATGAAGGTGTCATTCTTTGCTGTATTGGAAATTAATAAAAGTGGCCACCAGTGAAGAAATTTAATGAAAAATAAAATAAGACCCAGACTTCTTGTGGTGCCATCAGTAAAAGCAGCCACTTATCAAGTGAGAGAGATAGGTCTTTCAGCTTCTGTTGTTGATTTTGATATCAAATAAGTGATTTGATATTTATTCTTTTAGTATCTAAACCAGTCGGTGAAGGCGCATGGCACAGTGGTTAGTGTTCAGCTCATGATCATATGGTCATGAGTTCAATACCCACCAGTACATTGTGCTCTTGGGCAAGCTGTTTTATTTCAAGTTGCACCTGTCCTTTCAGCTGGCAAAAATGAGTAGTACCTGTAATTGAAAGGGGCCAGCCTTGTCACATTTTATGCTATGTTGAATCTCCCTGAGAACAACATTAAGGGTACATGTGTCTGTGGAGTGCTCAGCCTCTTGCACGTTAACTTCATAAGCAGGCTGTTTTGGGGGAGGGGACTAGTCAACTGCATCAACCCCATTGCGTAACAAGTACTTAATTTATTAACCCCAAAAGAACGAAAGGCAAAGTTGACCTTGGTGGAATTTTTGCTACTAAACTCACAAGGCCTGAAATTTTGTGGGGAGGGGACCAGTCGATTGCATTGACCCCCATTGTGTAACAGGTACTTAATTTATCGACTCCAAAAGGATGAAAAGCAGTCGACCTCAGTGGAATTTGAACTCGGGATGTAAGGACGGACAAAATGCTGTTGAGCATTTTGCCTGATGTGCTAACAATTTTGCCAGCTCAACACCTTAATAATAATAATAATAATAATAATAATTTTTCTATCTGCTTACCATCACATTGCTGTTGTTCACTTATTCATTTTTGACTGTTTTGTTAATATACGTATCTACTTGGAGTGTTTATTCGAGCGGAAAAGAAGAGCCTTGCTTCATTAATTATCAAAGACCATATTATTGCTTGTACTATCTTAAGTTTTGTTCATTTTCATAGTGGTTGGTTACAGTTGGACTGGCTCTAAACTTTTCACTGGGAATCGTTATGTGATACACAAGTCCTACATTGTGTATGTGCAAGCATGTGTATATGATTCTATGCGCATGTGTGTGTCGGTGTGTGTGTGAGTGTATCTGCATAAAATCTCTAGAGAATAAATAACAACAATAATAGTGTTATTTTGTTAATGCATGCATGAATATGATATACTTTCCCTATGCTGAACCAGCTGGAGAACGAGAGAGGCATTCAAGTGCATCGGTTTATAAACCTTATTATTTAATGAAAGGAAAATGAAGTCGGGAATCCTGTTATTTAACTATGCAGTGACACACAAAACCATTGCTCATCTTGTCTTTGTAAAGCTGGACTTAATCAATGAAGCAGTGTGTCACACTCACTTATAATCACATCCTGCCTTTTGGCATTTCTCTATTAGAATGGATTCTTCATATTCCAGGCGAAGAAATGTGTTTTTAACTCTCTGTGAGGAACGTAGCTTCAGTTAAAAAGAAAGTCTACATGGAATTAAATGATTATTATTTGCTAGATCAGTTGTAATTCAAGCAAATCTAAAGGCGCTAACTTTGGTCATGTAACAATTCTGATTTCTTGTATTGGTTGCAAGATAAACAAATTTGTAGCAGTCAAACGACATAGTTGATTGAATCAACTCCGGTAAATCATTGTTGTCTCCTTAACCCTTTAGCATTCAGACTACTCTGTCAAATGTAAAACCTGTTTAATTACAGTGTTTTAAATTAATTGTACAGTATCTTGTAACTCTGAGATTTTGATGATGTCCCTGTTTATTTTTAGAATGACTTTGTAGGGTAGGTGTGAGAGGTCAGAGCTGGCTGGTTTGAGCATAAAACAGGAAGACAATTTTGGCCTTATATGGCTGGTTTCAACACTAAAGGGTTAAAATGTTGGATTGCTATAATGTCCACTTCAGTATACAATATACTTAGAAAACCAGTAAAGACACGACTATCTCTGACCGCCTACTACCTACTCTCCCATACTGTCCTGCACTCTCCAAGCGGGATCACTGCCAGAGCAGCAGTCTCGCTTCTGTGCCGGTGGCACGTAAAAAGCACCATTTGAGCGCAATTGTTTCCAGCTTCGCCTTACTGGCACTTGTGCCAGTGGTATGTGAACAAAACATTGGACTGACTCCCGTGCAGGTGGCATGTAAAAAAAAAACACTATTTGAGCATGGCCGTTGCCAGTACCACCAGACTGGTGGTATGTGCTTAGTTTCACTCTTTAGCATTTAGACTGGGCGATTACCAGCTCAGTCCTTGTTGCTCCACTCAGGTGAAGCATGCAGGCTAAGGGGCAAAACGCTTGTGACTCTGAGATACCGGCTGACGATACAGAAGGATTTCCAGCATTGCAATGGATTTATAAGAGTTTGCAGTTTCTTTAGGAAGCAAAGCGTCTCTGATATTTATTTCACTTCACCAGACCAGACCAGACCAGTCATATCTGGCTCGAATATTCTACCTGTTTATGTTAAAACTGGCCACATCCAGCCTCTCACACCTACTCTACAATGTCATTCTGAAAATAAGCAGTCACATCATGCATTATCTAGTAGCTGCAAGATTTCTATGAGCATTTCGCTTGACAGAGTAATCAGAATGCTAAAGAGTTAGTAATCGACATAGCTACAGTTTCGCACAAATGTATACTATAACTGAGGATGTGAGCAGATAGTCACCCGAGAATGCAGTTATGTGGTTGGTTTAGTAACCAACGTAGCTGCAGTCCCACAGATGTAGTACCTCTGATGTCAGGATCCATTATGAATGGGTTAGATAAATGACAGGAATTTTAATTAATGCTGAATGCATCACAAAAGCTGCTTTGTTAGGGACAGCTAGACACTATGGGGGTGGGGTTATTTTGGGGGAGGATGTAGTGGAAACATTAAATAGGATTAACACTACATGTAGTGGAACCCCTCCCTCTCCTCCAAGAAAAAAATTACCTTTGATATATCAGAACCTTATAAGTATGAAAGGAACAATCAGAATGGTAACAGTAAGTTTACTTACTTTGGCTCAAGGCCCACACATCTGAAGGAGCATCCCTGTGGTTGACTGAATATCTATAACTTGTGGTACTTGATACCAGAAAAATGGAAAACAAAGTTGACCTTGGTAAGGCTTGAACTGAAAATATAAATACGACTATGAGGTATTTCAAATGGCTGTGCTACCATTTTTGCAGCTCTTTCTTCTACTAGCAACTAGGGTCGATAAATTAAGTACCAGTTGCGTACTGGGGGTCGATAAATTAAGTACCAGTTGCGTACTGGGTCAATGTAATCGACTTAATCCCTTTGTTTGTCCTTGTTTGTTTCCCCTCTGTTTAACCCCTTGTGGGCAATAAAGAAATAACAAACATATACACACGACGGGCTTCTTTCAGTTTCCGTCTACCAAATCCACTCACAAGGCTTTGGTCGGCCTGAGGCTACTTGCCCAAGGTGCCATGCAGTGAGACTGAACACGTAACCATGTGGTTGGTAAGCAAGCTACTTACCTACCACACAGTCACTCCTGCGCCTTATTATATATATTTTTGAGTCTTGTGGCTGAAAGAGGGTTTTTTTTTTTTTTTTTTTTTTTTTTTTT
>NC_068987.1:8131793-8132711 GCF_001194135.2 Octopus bimaculoides
TTTTGTTTTTTTTTTGTTTGGTAGCACAGAAAAATAGTCTCATCTAACTGACCTGGATCCAGGTTTTGCTGTGAGGATACGTGTGTGTGTGTGTGTATGTATATGTTTATTTGCATTGGTCGATGGATGAGTAACCCTAACCCTCATTTCACACCTTTTTGTGGAGTTTAGGCGCAGCTTGGAACAGATCACCGCTGTTATTTATATGTCTTTCAATTACTCCTCTAACGAATAATTTTTAACAAACAAGGCTCCGTTACTGATTTTGATCCTCCATAGTGAAACCCCTCTATACTTATTTTAATATACTCATAAAACTCTCCCCTAATTCAATGTTTAACCATAGCACAGAATAGAAATAAAACAAAAAATTCTAATATTCCTCTTTTTATGTATATTTTTTATGCAGGTTATTAATTTTTTTTTGTCTGAATGGTATTATTTAGTTATTGATTTCTTTTGACTTGTTTTATTATTCTGCTTTTTATTATTTTTAAAAAAATATTTTTCTTGTTGATTTTTTTTATTCTTTTGAAACCAAATACCAAGACCTTGACATTCCTTATATTTCAATGAACTTGTGACTTTCATTTATCAAATACCAACTCCTGGTGGTGGTGGTGATAGTGGTACTGGTGGTGGTGGTGGTGGTCACTGTGGTAGTTGTGGTGATGGACAATAATGGAAAGCTTGCTTTTTTTTTTCTTAATTATCTAATTGATTGACTTGGTCCTCATCAAGTGTGTCTGTGTGTGTGTGGCTCTTGTGGTACTGTTAATTATTTGGAAAGGCTATATATATTGTCTGTCTGTCTCTCTGTAACCATGCTTGTATTCTACACTTAATATTGATTTGATAGCAAGCAAAACACCTACATATATAATATATATATATATATATATATATAAAACAAAGACT
>NC_068987.1:8132850-8136158 GCF_001194135.2 Octopus bimaculoides
ATATATATATATATATATATATATATATATATAAAACAAAGACAAACAAAAAGATTAAGAAGTAGGGGTGGGGGTAACTATTTCATTAGATAATTAATATGGCTATTTATATATATATATATATATATAACATACATGCATGTATGTATATATCTAGGGAGGGTCATTACACCAATAATACATACAACAGCAGCTATATATATAGTTGTATATGTGTGTATATATATATATATATATATATATGAATGTGTGTATACATATATATATGTATATGAATGTATATGTGTGTGTGTATGTATGTATGTATATATATATATGATTGTATATGTATGTATATATATGTATATATATATGTGTGTGTGTGTGCATCTATATGTATGTATCTATGTAATATTCTTTCTCTTCTCTCCTTCAGACTTTGGAAGACTTTATCACGAAATTGGAATTGTTCCATGGAACTGTCATTGTGAGCTTATGAAAGGTCAGTTACTCTTACTACACATATTATTTTTTTTTTGTTTCTTCTATTTTTTTAATATTTTTGTTTTTGTTCCTAATTTATAAAAACCTGTAACACACACACACACACACACAATTTCCATTATTCACATGCTCAAAATTCTTACATTTTTCACATATTCAGTGCCTTTGCAGACATATTTACACATCAATATACATACATCCCTGTACTACACAGACTTTTATCTAATCACGTGCTCACAGTTCATCCACATGCTATCCGCAGGTGTGGCTGTGAGGCAAGAAACTTGTTTCCCCACCAAATGGTTTCAAGTTCAGCTGTGCTGCATGGTACCTTGGGCAAGTGTCATCTACTAATAGCCTCAGTCTAACTAAAGCCTTGTGAATGAATTTGGTAGATGGAAACTGGAAGAAGCCCATTGTGTGTGTAACATATATATATATATACATACACAGATAATGGATGGATAGGTGTCCTTCCTTGTTTGATGTTAATCACAACGTTTCGGCTGATGTACTCTCCAGCCTTCATCAGTTGTTCTGGTGGAATTTTGAACCCCAACCCCTTATTAGGAATGAGAACAATATACCCCGTTAGTCAAATAAAGGGTTGAGTTTGAAATTCCACCAGAACATGCACACATATATATATATAAGATGGGCTTCTTTCAGTTTCCGTCTATCAAATCCACTCACAAGGCTTTTGTTGGCACGAGGCTATAGCAGAAGACACTTGTCCAAGGTGCCACCAGATGGCTGCACCAGGCTCCAATCTGATTTGGCAGTTTCTATAGCTGGATGCCCTTCCTAATGCCAACCACTCTGAGAGTGTAGTGGGTGCTTTTACATGCCACCGGTATGAAGGCCAGTCAGGCGGTACTGGCAACGGCCATGCTCAAATGGTGTTTTTTACATGCCACCTGCACAGGAGCCAGTCCAGCGGCACTGGCAATGACCTCACTCGAATGTTTTTTCAGTGTGCCAGTGAGGTGACACTGGTAACGGTCACGTTCAAATGGTGCTTTTTACGTGCCACTGGCACGGAAGCCAGGCAGCTGCTCTGGCAACGATGACGCTCGGATTGCATATGTGTATTTGAATATACAAACAAGAAATAAACATACTCAGATATAATTAGAAATGTAATTATTTATAATTGCAAATCGGTGATTATTCTCTTCTCTGATGTTGCTCCAAGTTTTACAAGTATTTTTGCTGACCATGCCACTGGAAACTGAATTATTAAAGGAGGTTGTGTAACATGGATGCTTTTCTCAAAGTGGACTTAATGTTGTTTTGCAGTGGTCAGGTTTATTATACTGTTGAATATTGTCCTTTGAGCTGGTTGGTAGTCTCGTTGATAACTCCATACTGTAGTTTCTATGAAATAACTTGAGAAACACAAACACACATGCATACGTACCCAATACAAATGTGTTTTTCAGTGAGTAGAGTCTAGCACTTTGTCTTTTGAGCTTCAGAGATATTCTTGTGTTTGCTGAATAGTGTCTGTAAGCATAAATGTTCGCTATTCATCTCTCTGTAGCCTTAATCAGAAATGAATTAAGCTGCATAAAGGATCTTTGTAAAGAAGTTTTGCTAAGCCAAGTATCTTGTATCAGATAGTTTTCTTATGTAAACTTTGCATTATTTATAGCAACAGGAAGGCGGCTTTGTTTAATATATGGACGAAAGTAGAAGAAATACAAATGCTGTATAGATAGATGTATCTGTGATGGGCGATGATGATGATGATGATGGTAGTGGTAGTGGTGGTGGTTGATGGAAACATGTAGAGTGTGTTGCAGTTCCTGGCAGACAGAGGACAGACAGTGCAACTATAACTTTCTCGAGTGTCCAGAATGCATTGATGTAGCAAGAAATCTATTCAAGCAACCTTTAAAGAAAGAAGAAAAGAGAGAGAAATAAAGGGTGACCTGTATTTAATGGATCTCTAGATGTTTGTAGATAAAAGTTTTGTTGCCCAAGTGATTTAATTGGTGCTCGGATAGAGATGAAACAAAGCAGTGACATGAAGCTGCCGTTAAGTAGATGGAAATTCATTTATATTTTGTCTGTCTAGCCAAGAGGTTCAATATGTATGTGTAGTGTTTGTCTGAAAAATGTCTGGTTTATTTATTTTATCTTATTTTATATTTTATTGTTTTTAGTGTATGACAAGGATGTTTGTTAGTGTTAGCAGGGCCGGTCTGCAAAAAAAAAAAAAAATCTGGAGAGAAATGTTATGAGTAAATATTTCACTCAGACTTTTTTTATGTGATGCAAATCTGGAGAAGAGACGACCGAGTTTGGTTGTACGAGCCGGTTGGTGTAACCTAGGATCTAAAGGCATCGAATGCTTTGCGTGTATGTGAAAGAGAAAAGCTAAGAATAGAGAGGCAAGTGGGTAAGAAACGGGCGGTAGATAGACATTGAATGAACAAATGTGGTTAGGTTGGCTAGCAGGAAGAGCAGCTGAGACCGGTTGTGTAACACTTGAGAAGTGTTAGTTAATTGAGAGTGATGCAATAGAGAATGAGTTGGCACCGAGTTTAAACTGGTTAAAGTAATATGACGGTGTGTACGGGTAGGGGCAGGGGTAGGTAGTGTGTCTTGTCTATGGTGGTATTTATATGAAAATAATTTGTTTTATTAATTTTTGTTTGGTATTTGAATTTTTTTTCTTTTTTTCCGTTTTACTTTTATACTTTTTATTCTATTCCAATGAATAATTTTAAGTATTTTGTGTTTCTATGAAAATTGTTTTTATATAGACTGTTTATTGCATTTTTCATGTGTATCTTTATAATATTTGCCTTTTGATGTTA
>NC_068987.1:8136365-8137544 GCF_001194135.2 Octopus bimaculoides
TTTTTTTTTTGTCTATATAAAAATGAGTAATAATCACTTAGCAATGAGGATTGTTAAACATACTTCACACAAACGATGTTGTAAGAAATCGTAATTATTTTTCATGGTTATTGTTGTGTGCATAACAGGAATGTGTTTATCACAGAGGAAATTAGTTTCAGTACAAATGCAATCCTGAGCTGTTTTTTTTTTTTTGTTTTTGCTCATTTTATTCATACTTTCCATCCCTACCTACCTACACACACACATGTGCATACAAATGCATGCTCACACACACATATATATATATATATATCTATATATATGTGGTTTTATTTTATTTTTTCACAGGCTGTATATTGATATAGAATACAAATTTTATATCCACTAGGTGTGTCAAAGTTTCTAACTTAAACATTTTTTTTTTTGTTTTAATTGATTTTTTTTTTTTTCATTTCTGGCTTGCTTGCTTGAAGGTAATTCGGCCTAGACAAGCTGGGTATCAAGCTTCACTACAGATCAAATAATAGTTTTAGATTTCACTTCAAACAAGACATACAATATGCTTTTTATTTATTTGTTATTTTTTATTGTGTGTTACTTTTGCAATGATATAATACCAGCTTCTCAAATTTAGTGATCCATGCTCTCAATGTTTGACCTAAGCTCACTGTATGCAGCTCCAGGTGAAAGCCCTGATTATGTTAATCTATAATCAGAGGTGTCCCAGGTGTGACTAGTTTGTCTTTTTCCAGGTGTGTCTAATGCAAGTACAGCATTGATTTTCTGGAATCTTTGGCACCAAAGCCTTTTTGGGTTACTGCGTTTTTTTTTTGTTTTTTTTTTTAACGAGAGGTGGTCACCGCAGTCATCTCTCTCTCTCTCTATAAATTAAACGATTATTCAATTTAAATAATTAAATGAAATACAGGTATTTGTACACTGATATAAATTAGTGCAGATTATAATGCATTTTGACCCATCAGTATCTGAAAAGTTGGTGTTTATACCTGTGTGTTGTTTGTGAGGCAACTTAGCTGCTATTTCTAGCTGATTGAGTGCTAAGTTTATTCAGTCACCTGTGCATTTCATTTGTGCACAAGGCTGCATGCATACAAACACATGCATTCTCATACAAATGTACATGTATTGACATGTCTATGCACACACACACACACGTGTATGTGTGTGTATATATAT
>NC_068987.1:8137769-8138990 GCF_001194135.2 Octopus bimaculoides
TATATATATATAAAACAAATAATAAATGAGTATATGCATATATACGTACAAGTATGTGCATACCTACATCTACCTGTATATATAGGTGCATATCTGGGTACAGGACATTGCAAACAAATCGTAGACAAAAAAATAATAATAACCAGAGTACAGAAAACACAGGTCACATAGAGAACATTTTCCTTCATCAGCTGCCCCCATTCTAACACAGGCGTTTCGAAGAGTTTTTATATATATATATATATATATAGATATCATCATCATCATCATCGTTTAATGTCCGCTTTCCATGCTAGCATGGGTTGGACGATTTGGCTGAGGAATGGCAAGCCAGAAGGCTGCACCAGGCTCATATATAGTGTGTGTGTATGCTTGTGTTTGTCTGCCTTGACATTGTATGATAGTGGTAAATGAGTCTCACTGTTATACAAGCAGTGTCCTTTTGTCAGCAATCTGTGAGAACATGTCTGGCAGTGAGGAAAGGTTAGCATTGCTTAGAAACAAGCGATGGTTTGTGACTGGAAGGGCATCCAGCTGTAGGAAGTCAGCCTCAATAAACTTCGTCTCACCCATGCAAGCACTGGAAAGGGACCGTTAAAATGATGATGATATTTATGATGGTGAAATTTCCCCATTCTCCTCATTCATGGTACTTAAATTCTTTCCACTTGACCACACTTGGGCTTCTTTTGTTAGTAAATTCCTTTCTGTCTCATATTCTTGTGACAGCTGACATTTAACTAAACAGACAATAGTGTATTTCAGATAGAGAGATAGACTGATAGATAGATAGATAGATAGATAGTTAGTTCGATAGATACATTTCTTTTATTAGCCACACAGGGCTCAACGAAGATGGGACAAATACAATGTAGAGCTTTTCTTTTTGGGAGGGGGAAGGAAGGAAAAAAAAAAAAAAAAAAAAAAAAAAAAAAAATTGGTGGTGTCGATCAAAAGGGATCGTAGGAAGGGAAAAAGGGGCAGTTCGATCAAAAGGGATCGAAAAAAAAGAAAAGGAAAGGCCGATCAATAGGGATCGTGTATCACACAGTAATGTTCTCGTGTAAAAAGAGGGGAGGACAGTTTAGGTTTAGCCGTGGAAGGAAAAGCCTACTAGTTCGATAGATAGATAGATAGATAGATAGATAGATAGACAAATAGATAGATAGACAAATAGATAGATAGATAGTTAGTTCGATAGATAGATAGATAGATAGATAA
>NC_068987.1:8139077-8143678 GCF_001194135.2 Octopus bimaculoides
ACAAATAGATAGATAGATAGTTAGTTCGATAGATAGATAGATAGATAGATAGACAAATAGATAGATAGATTGATAAACAAATAGATAGATAGATAGTTAGTTCGATAGATAGATAGATAGATAGATAAACAAATAGATAGATAGATAGAAGCACTGTTTGATTGTAATTACATCTTGTTCTTAGTCAGGCTTATATATATCTGGAGCTTTGCTGATCTCAGCACTGTCATTTACAGCTGTTCCTCTACGAATGAGTGGGAAAAGTGGGCTACATTGAGTTATTGGCTATTTTTGAAGGGCATTGTTCTCCTGTATCTTGTTCAAATTGCTGTTATTTATTTGCTGGCCGACATGTTGAAATAGATTTTTATATATGAAGGAAAACTTGCTATATGTGAACAAATATTTGAATGCTTGTGGCTTTGTATAATACTCACCTTTTTTTCCTTATCCCCACCTTACCTTTTGTTGTCTTCATTTATTGGACTGGGGCCATAGTGGAGCTCTGCCCTAAAGGCCTTAGTTGAGCAAATCACTGAAGGTGCATAGCTTAGTGGTTAGAGTATTTGGCTCATAATTGCAAGGTCGTGGGTTCAATTCTTGGTGGCATGTTGTATCCTTGAGCAAGATGTTTTATTTCATGTTGCTCCAGTTCACTCAGCTGGCAAAAATGAGCTGTACTTGCGTGAATATCCCTGAGAACTACATTAAGGGTACATGTGTCTGTGGAGTGCTCAGCCACTTGCACGTTAATTTCATGAGCAGGCTGTTCTGTTGATTGGATCAACTGAAACCTTCTTTGATAACTGATGGAGTACCTGCACACACATGTGCGTATGTATGTATGTGTGTGTGTGTGTGTGTGTATATATATGTTTGTGTGTGTGTGTGTGTATATATATTTACATATATATATATGTATTATTTTATGTTACAAAAAAGTGTCCTTCAATACATACCTGTATTAGTGATATACAGAGTATATTATAAATATAGGTAAATATTACCATTTAGATAAATTGCTCAAGCATATATATACACACACACACACACATATATATATATATATATATATATATATATACACACACACACGTATGTGTGTTTAATCTGTTGCGATACTAGACTACTGAGCAAATATTAATATGTAGATAGCACACCTTAGTTACAAAGAAAACACCACTTCCTGATTGCTGAGGGAAACCTGTAGGCAACAGTAGAATTCAAAGCCTGCGATAAAGACCATCAATTATTCAACACAATATGAATCACATAATTTCTCTCTACTGTTGGATGATGATAGCACTGGCTACTGTTAACCGCTTGTAGATATTGATCTGGAAGTATTGATAGACAGAGCAACTTAGAACTATAAGAAAATATTTTTATTAAAAAAATTGCTGATTACCTACCCACCCAATCTGACCAATGACTTCTCTGGACTACTTCTGTTAGATTTGTATTTCTGTAACTTAAGGGTTATGCCCGGACTCATCGTTGCCCCTGTTTTCTCCCTTCTTTTCCACCTGGGGTAACAATATATGCTCTTCTATAGCAAGACACACATATCTGTGTCTCTATCCTACTTAAACCTCTCATCACCTGACATAAAGCCACCTTCCTCAACACTATTCCCTGCTCAGTTGAGGGGGTCATGTCTAGTGTGGATTACTTGGGAACCTCAGTAGTGTTGGGGCCATATAAAAAGCACCCAGTACACTCTGTAAAGTGGTTGGTGTTAGAAAGCACATCCAGTTGATGAAATCGTAACAAAGCTGACACTGGAGCTTGGTGCAGTCTTCTGACTTGTCAGCTCTTGTCTAACTGTCCAACCCATACCAGCATGGAAAAACAGACGTTAGATGATGCTGATGAAGCCATGCAATGATGGTTTTTGATATTGGCTGATGAGTATAAAGTTGGAGGTAGGAAACAGTCAAGTTCGGTCAACCTCAGTACTTAATGGCTAGGTAAAAATTAGCAGGATTATTAAAGTACTTGAGTCAATTTGTTTAACTTAGCCCTTCAAGGCAATGCTCCAGTGTGGCCGCCATCCAATGACTCCAGCAAGTAAAGGAATACTTTGTGTTATATCAAGTTAACCAAAGAAATTTGACACAACAGAATTTCCACATTTTTTATATCTATCATCTCTTGTAATCCATTATAACTATTATTTACCATGTTTTTTTGCAAAATTTATTTTTCATATTTTATTTTATTTAGTCAATTTTTTTTTTTGTGATTTGGAAAACTTTGGTGGATTAAATTGTAATATATATATATTTTTTAATTACACTTTTTAAAAAAATTTTTGTTATTTATCTCAACATCTGGGAACACTTACAAAACTGGTGCCTTTTAATTAATTTGAGTGAGGTAATATGCTAAAATAATTTTAATATTGTACTACTTGCTAATCAGTGAGTTTAGCAAAAACTATTCTCTTGGGAATTGTTGTTGGTAGTGAATGCTGCCCACTACTTCAGTGTTGTTTTTGTTATTCTTTTTAATAAAATATGGCTGGGTTAGACTGTCTTGGAACTAATCTGTTCACATGCCATTTGATATGTAAAACCTAAATACAAAGTTAGATGGTTTTACTTAAGTAAATACCTGCAGGAAAAAAAAGAAAAAAAGAGGGGTTTTTGGTATTTGTACATTTATACTCGGTTTAATCATCTGTAGAAGTATCCGACACTACTAATTGAAATTTTAGCCTCAGCTGAACAAAACAAAAATAATCCCTTTTTTAAATATAGACTGCGGGGCTGAGTTCGTAGCCCTTTGTGCATTATGGGTAGGGTGAGAGTCAGCAGTATAGATAGATGTTTGTATGGAAGTTAATACGGTTAATGCTAACTGAACATGTTTGTTAGCGAGACTAGGGAAAGGAAAATGTTGATGGACGGGAGCAGTGTTGAGGAATGCAACCTAGGGAAAGTGTTGATGAGGAATTGTATTGAGCATGGCAGGAAGGAAAAGAGAACGGTGATAGCATGTGAAGTATTTTTGTCTGTGATTACATTCATGTGGAATATTTTTCATTTGGGGTCTTTGTACAATCAGGAAGGGGAAATGAAAGCTGTGATTGCATGTGAAGTATTTTCATTTGTGGGGGTCGGTGTAATCGGAAAGTTTAACGGGGCAGATATCATTGTATTAATAGTGCAAACAAATATACAGAAAATATCACACATCTAATGGAAGGTTAGTAATTTTAAATGAAGGTCACAGGGCTCAAATGTCTGGTCAAGGGTGGAGAAAGACAGCTTTCTAAAATCTCACCTGGAATATGATCTAGGGCAGTGTTTCTCAGGTGTTTTTACCCCACACCCTGCTTTGATTTTCCAAAATAATACAGACACTACTATGAATGGGCAAAGTGTATAGCACGTGCACACACACCCACACACATGCAGAACTTGAATTGTAAAACAGTTTCATTTTCAATGAAATACCATATCTTCTACATCATGTTCTGAGCACTCTTTTCTCATCCAATTGACATCCAACAATGGGCACGTGTGTGTATAGATGGGTTTGTACTGCCTTCGAAACACGGAGTAGATAGAACAGGGACAACTGACGAAGTGGCATACTCTTTATGTTGCGAGTCTCGTTTCTCTGTTTTTTCGTTGTTTGAAAAAAGTTCGTTTTCTGTTTTCGTTTCTCATTGTGTTTAATGTTTTTTTGATGTCCTGTACACATATATGCTTGTATGTATACATATAGATGTAGGTACGTACATATATGTATGGATATATGCATATATTTATATATTATTTATATTATTATATATATTTGTGTGTGTGTGTGTGTGTGTGTGCATGTGTATAGGTAGGTATGTATATATGTATATACACACATACATTCAAAAGCAGTTTTAACTGAAACTTTATTGCAAGTTTGATTAACTCATTACTTATTTACTTAATCCCCATACTGAAGCCATCCATGCACTCCACCATCAGGATGGATGTGACACCCCCTGCTCCACCCTACCCCACCTTGAGAAATATTGGTCTAAAATCTGAATGCAAACAACACAGAGAGACCCTGTCCCGGGGATGTCTAAAACCTACTCAAGTATGAAGGTTGTTTGTACTGTATGTAGATGTTTCACTTCTAAAATACACTTTTTGTCTATTTTCGAGAAGTGTACTGCAATGTGAGTGTTACACCATGGCTGTTTAAACAGTGGCCTACTGTAAGGTGTAATTGTGCTTTGTTTTCAGGCAGTAGACACTCAAGTCCTGACACATTTTCTTGCTCTGCTCTAAAAAAAAAAGGAAACAGAACTTTCGTAATACAGGTTTTTTTTTTTTTTTAGTTTCCTTTCTTTCCTTATTTTTTTTTTTTTTTCGGTTATGTAAAGAATGTATTTCTTGAATGTGTCTTCATTAGTTTTACACCCAACTTCTTCCCCAATACTTCAGTTTGGAAAATAAAGAGTTTTATTATATATATATATTCATATAAGATATATATACACACAATCACATACATACATACTTATATAATGTGTGCATGTATGTATCTATATGATTATATAATAAAACTTTGTGTGTGTGTATATATATATATATATATATATATAT
>NC_068987.1:8143904-8145105 GCF_001194135.2 Octopus bimaculoides
GGTAGACAGTTGGTCTTTCTGCTGGTGTAGATAAGAGTTTCAAGCTTGAAATAAAATACATCAAAATGCATCTTCAAGTACTGTACCATTACCTGCCTGTTGTTGAAGTCAGTGTTGCACAGTTGATGTCAATTTTATGGCAGTAGTTCTCAATCATTTTTTGCTTATGGACCCTTTTCAGTTCCTCTTTTACTCAGGTGGACACCCATAGCCATCTCGTATTTTTATTATAAATAGGCGTAGGAGTGGCTGTGTCGTAAGAAGCTTGCTTCCCAACCACATGGTTCCAGGTTCAGCCCCACTGCATGGTGCCTTGGGCGAGTGTCTTCTACTGTAGCCTCAGGCCGACCAAAGCCTTGTGAGTGGATTTGGTAGATGAAAACTGAAAGAAGCCCATCATATATATATATGTATAAATATATGTATGCGTGTGTTTGTTATTTGTGTCTGTGTTTGTCTTGTCCCCCCACAACATCGCTTGACAACCGAAGGTGGTGTTTACATCTCTGTAACATTAGTGGTTCGGCAAAAGAGACCGATAGAATAAGTACTAGGCTTACAAAAAATAAGTCCTGGAGTCGATTTGCTTAACTAAAGGCAGTGCTCCAGCATGGCCACAGTCAAATGACTGAAACAAGTGAAAGAAAAGAAAGAATAGAATTTTAGTCCTTACACAACTAAACTCAGCACCACCTAGCGATGTTCTTATATTCCTTCTTTCACAATCATTTCATGAATATCCGATTAAGTTATGCAACACAGACTCAATGTAGTCTCCTGTAATTTTCTTCTGTTGCTACCTTTCTGATATTTTCTTCATCTTTTGGACTGAAGAGAATGGTAATACGTAATTAAATTAATTTAATTATGATTATAATTAATTTAATTTTTTCCATGTTTCTTACATGTTGGTGTTATCATTCGAAACGATCGTGTTCATGGATTAAAATTTTATAAGACTTTTAACATCTTCTCTTCTCCATTTTTAATTGTTTGTTGAGTTTCTATAGGATTATATCCTATAAATGCTCATAACACACCTTTTACTTGTTAAATTTTCATATTTTTTTGAATAAAATCTTACAAAAGTAAGCTACAATTTTAATATGAAGAGTCTTTATTAGAAATCTAACTTTGGATCCCCCCCCCCAATGTAAAAGTGTTCTAATTGAACTCAACCTTTCTCTCAAATATGTGTATA
>NC_068987.1:8145437-8151189 GCF_001194135.2 Octopus bimaculoides
ATATATATATATATATATATATATATATACACACACACATACATATATATTTATTCAATATGAAAAGCAAATAAGTAACAAGGATGTCCAGGTATCAGTACATTACGGCCACTTCCAGGGGCTCCATTTAATTAACCAATGAAAACATTACATCAATTTGAAATAAACCGCTCTCTTTGGAAGCAGACGACCATATATCTATGTGTGTGTGTCTTTTTCTATGTTTGTGCCCCACCACCTCTTGACAGCCATTGTAGGTGTGTTTATGTCCCTGTAACTTAGTGATTCAGCAAAAAAGACTACTAGAAGAAGTACCAGCCTTAACAAAAAGGAAAAAAGTAGTGGGGTTAATTCATTCAGTTAGAAATTCTTCAAGGCACTGCCCCAACATGGCCACAGTCGGTTCACTGAAACAAGTAGAAGGTATAAGTTCACTTCTCTGATCCCTTTCATGTTGCTTGGAATGGGTGCAAGTTTGACTGTATGGTTTAAAGGTTTATTTTGCAGTCATCCAGTTTCAGGTTCGATAACCACTATGAAGTACCTTGGACCTGATTTTTCTATCTTAACTCGGGATCAACCAAAGCCTTGTAAATAAAATCCGATATTGGATAAGTTGTACTTTTCCTTAAGGGGTTAGACGTCATCCAATATAGTTTAATACCGTTAACCCATTAGCATCCAACCTAAATATTCAAAATGTTTTATGTTCAACTGGCTTTTGGAACACAATTTTTGATTTTGTAAATAATGTTTTTCTCAAATGTGGCTTCATTAGCTCTGTAACCCTTTCCTCTCCAATGTTTCAGCATTTGGAATACCCTACAATGTCATTCTAAAAATTAACGATCACATCATCAAGATCTCAAAGCTACAAGATAATGTGTGATTAATTCAAAACAATTGAATAAACAAGGATTATATTTGAGAGAGTAATCTGAATGCTAAAGGGTTAAAGCTTAGCAAAATACTATCAAAATGAAGTGGCAAAGTTAACCAGCCCTGGAATATGCCAATGCACATTGACACGGAGGTTGTGGTTAATCAGCTGGATATTGTTATTAAGGACCACCACGAAAGGAAATGCCTTTTAATTGACAGAAGTATCAGTCCCAACAGATGATAATGCACTTTTCAAAGAAATGGTGGAAATTATTAATGAAATATGAAGATCTAAAAATAAAGATAACCCATACTGTAGGAACTCCCTATAATAATGGGTGTTTGGGGAATAATTAAAAACCCTGCAGACAAATACATAACCAAAACATCAAGTCTTACAAATATTGCACAGCAGAGAAATGGTGAAACCAAATGAAAATACTCCACACATACAAGACCCAGGCTGCTGTGTTGAGTGGTGCAGTGAAAACACAATAAAAATAAGACTACTGAATAAATAATAATAATGATTGTGAGGTTAAGTCCATGAGGGCCTCTTTGATTCTGGTTTTGCTATCTTTACAGCTAACAAGAGCTAACTTTGCTCTCTTGCCTCCCAAGCTGATAAATTAGAGATAAATTTGTGAGAAGTTACTTTTAAACAGTAAGCAAAATTGTTCTAGAAAAAAGCTCATTTACATAATTGTAAGAGGTTGATGACTTGATTATAGTTACCAGAGTGGGTATATTGTGCAAACCAGTGGTCTGTATGACCTGGTGTAGGGTGGAATGTCCACATAAGATTTTGTTGTTAAAAATTTATGTACAATAAACCAGTTATACTTTTTACAGCACACAATATTTTGACAATATTTTAAATACAATTTATAATAATATTTCAGCATAAAAATATATCACTTGTTAAGCTTATCTCTACAGATAAATTATAGCCAGCACTGATATTTGTGACTACGTTTCATATCCGAGACGTCAGAAGCAAACAAACAATGAGACTGAAGATGAAAAATGGGTTTGGGTGTACATGTCATATTTAGGAAGTTTTTGCCCCTTCATCAAAAACTGCCAAAGTATGGCTTGTGTGCCTGTTGCCCTTTTTTCATCTTCGATCTCCTTGTTTGTTTGCCTCTGATGTCTTGGATACGAAACATCGTAACGTAAATCAGTGGTGGTTATAATTTCCATAGAATACCTGCAGCGATAACCTTAGCAAGTGATGGTTCTGGGTTCAGTGCCACTGTATGGTGCCTTGGGCAAGTGTCTTCTACTGTAGTAGCCCTGCACAAGGCAATGCCTCGGGCAAGTGTCTTCTACTGTAGTAGCCCTGCACAAGGCAATGCCTCGTGGGTGAATTTGGTAGAGGGTAGGGCCTCATAGAGGTAGTGATAAGTGACCGAGGCTTTTGGCTGTATATCGTGCTTGAGAAGACCTGTCAGGCCAAGTGATATCATAGTCATGGCCAATGCTGGTGTTTTGTGACTGGCACCCATGCTGCTGGTGTATAAAAACCACCCACTACACTCTTGGAGTGGTTGGCATTAGGAAGGGCCTCCAGCTGTAGAAACCATGCCAAATCAGATTGAAATGTGGTGCAGCTGCCCAGCTTATCAGTTTTCAGTCAAGCCGTCCAACCCATGCCAGCATGGAAAACGGACGTTAAACGACGATGATGGTGATGTATGTTCATGTTTGTCCCCCTCTCTTCTCTCACTGCTTGATAAACCGGTGCTAGTTTGTTTACATCCCCATAACTTAGCAGTTTAACAAAAGAGACCGATAGAGCAAGTACGAGACTGATAGAGTAAGTACTATGTCTTTAAATCCTCCAAGGCTGTGCCCCAGCATGGTCGCACTCCAATGATTGAAACAAGCAGACGATAAAAAGATAAAAAGAAACCATGAGGCGTTTCATTGAGTTCTGTATTTTTTTCATTCCTCGGCCATGACTAATAATAATAATAATAATAATAATAATAATAATGATAATAATGATAACAACAAAGTAACAACTGTGTAATGATTTATGATTTTCTATTATATTAAAACTAATCTTTAGTCTTGCAATAGATTTCTCTAGTTTTGGTGTTGTCTTTGTGCTTGTGTGTGTATATATATATATGTGTGTGTGTGTGTGTGTGTGTGCATACATGTATATGTGTGCATACATATATATATATATATATATATATGCGTGTGTGTGTGTGTGTATATGTTTATGTGTGTATATGTGTATGTTTGTGTGTGTGTGTGTGTATATATATATATGTGTGTGTGTGTGTCTATTTGTGTTTGTATGTATGGGTGTGTGTGTGTGTGTGCAATATGTGTACATGCTGTGTGTGAGTGTATACATACTGTGTATGCAGTGCATGTTTGTGTGCACATGCTATTTGCCTGTATGCATGCTGTGTGAACACTATATGTACTGTGTGTGTGTGTGTGTGTGTGTATTTGTTTGTACAAGTGCTGTGTGTGCATTGTGTGTTGTTTGTGTGTGCTCTATGTGCTTTTATCACTCCAATGCAATGGTTAGTTAGCTGTTCCACACGCACACACACACACACACACGCACGCACGCGCGCAGACACACCGTCAAAAGCAAACACACAACTGAAAGCGCTTTGCTGTTTAATATTGGCGGTTGCATTCACACCCCACGCTGTTTCATCCCCCCAAAACCCCTCACTTAACTTCTCCACCTCTTTCCTTCCCTCCTTCCTTCCCTCCTCCTCTTCCCCTCTCTCTCTCTCTCTATCTCTCTCTTTCTCCTTTTCTCTCCTTTTTGGATTCTGTCCTTTTTCAAAGCTATTTTGTAACCAGGTCACTCGCTCTCTCTGTACTTGGATCAATAACATCTTTTGTGATAGGAACTATCTCCATATCTTGGTTACTAAGGTGGCTTATCCCTAGAACACCTTGTCTCTCCCCACCCCACAAAATACACACACACACACACACACGCTCTTTTACGAAAGCATACATACACATCTCACTCTTACTTACACATACAATCTTACTTACACATACAATCTCTTATATTGTATCCTTTCATATACAACCACACACACACACACACACATATATATATCTATATATATATATATATATATATATATATACACACACACACACATGCATTCATATATATTGGTGTATACACACATGTAATGTAGATTCATTTGTGTACACCCTATATGTATGCATGTCTGTGTGTATATACACTATTATATGTGTATGTGTGTGTACATGTATGCACACATGGTGTATATGTATGTGTTCATATTTGTGTATGTATATTTGTATGTGGTGTGTGTACATCCATTATGTGTGTGTTTGTGTGCACCCTGCATATGTCTGTTTGGTGGTGTGTGTGTGTGTGTGTGTGCATATACATATAAAGAGAGTAGTGTGTGTGTGTAGGCACTGATACATCTGCATACAGAAAAACACATGCATTTGTATAGATACAAGTGAATGCGTAGATGCATTCATAATATAACATCCACCTCTCTCTCTCTCTCTCTCTCTCTCTCTCTCACACTCCTAACAGTTTATGGTTCTTCCACAGGAGAGTGCTTTTTCATGTAAGTTACAACACTGCTGTCTTTTATCAATCTTTTTCTCTTCTGCCACCGCCGCCACCACCACCACCATTACCACCACCACCACCACTTCTGTTTGCCTCCTCCTCCTCCCACACCACCTTTGTCCTGTCGCCTCCATCACCATTATTGCTGCCACCGCTACTACTACTAGCAGCACTAACAATAACACCACCACCACCTCCACCACCGCTACTACTACTAGCACCACGACCACAACCCACCCACCTACCTCTGTCAGCAATAATACCATTTGTTCTTCAGAAAGGACTACCCAGTTTGTTTTGTTTTCCATACAGTAAAAATGGTCTCTTCTTCTGTTATTGGCTGAGAAGAAGAAGAAATGGGGGATTTTGAAAATTACTCAAACTTTAGGCCCATGTCTCACACTCAAACTCTCTCTCTCTCTCTCTCTCTTTCTCTTTCTCTTGCACACTTATAAATAAATACATGCATGCACACACACACACACACACACACACACACACACACACACACATTAAGTATCTTTCTCTCCACACATACAAATACACACACAAACACACACACTAACTCTCTTTCTGTCTGTCTGTCTCTCTCTCTCTCTGTCTCTCTCTCTCTGTCTCTCTATCTCTCTGTCTCTCTCTGTCTCCCTCATTTTCGTTGTCTTTAATTATGTAGACCATTTTATTTATTCAAGGATGCTTTCTGATCTTTTCTGTGTGTTGCTTTCGATGTTATGAGTGTGTGTGTGTGTGTGTGCGTGTGTAGGTGTTTTGGTGTGTATATGAGCTCGAAAAGGAGAGAGAAGGAGGAGGGAGGGAGAGCATAAATGATTTATTCTCTCCATTTCTTTGCTTATATATCTTGCTCTTTTCCATGGTTGAAATGCTAAAGAAAGAACCACAAAGAACTTACCGTAATTTCTGTTGCCGTTGTAAATTTTTAGATTTTACTTTTTTTTTTTTTTTCGTAAAATTTCCTAAAAGTTGATATTGAGATGAAGCAGGGGTGAGAATGATGTGTTTCTCTGCTCTTTGAAACACTTGTGCCAGGCCAGGTCATGCATGGAGGTGGGGTGGGGATCATGCACCATTGTAGTGCATTGCTGCATCTGCTCTTTGTCATTCTGGGGGCATTCCACCGAGGGGGGGGGGCGGTCTCAGTCAGTTACCATCCCTGTGATGTACTTACTTCATTTGCTTTGACCATGTGGCTTATGACTGGTCAATACAAGCCAACGCCCCAGTTAGATCCTCAGAGAAGACAAT
>NC_068987.1:8151400-8157089 GCF_001194135.2 Octopus bimaculoides
CGTAATTTCTGTTGCCGTTGTAAATTTTTAGATTTTACTTTTTTTTTTTTTTTCGTAAAATTTCCTAAAAGTTGATATTGAGATGAAGCAGGGGTGAGAATGATGTGTTTCTCTGCTCTTTGAAACACTTGTGCCAGGCCAGGTCATGCATGGAGGTGGGGTGGGGATCATGCACCATTGTAGTGCATTGCTGCATCTGCTCTTTGTCATTCTGGGGGCATTCCACCGAGGGGGGGGGGCGGTCTCAGTCAGTTACCATCCCTGTGATGTACTTACTTCATTTGCTTTGACCATGTGGCTTATGACTGGTCAATACAAGCCAACGCCCCAGTTAGATCCTCAGAGAAGACAATACAATATGCAGGATTGAAATCAGAAAATGGAGCAACACAATTAAACAGTCTGAGCTGTTTCGGTAAACGCTTGTGTGGTTATTTACAATGGACAGATAGGTGTCCTCATCATGTTTGTTGTTATCACAACATTTCAGCTGGTTTACTCCCCAGCCTTCATCAGGTGTTCTGGGGGAATTTCGAACCCTAACCCTTTTGTTTGACTAATGGGGTACGCTGTTCTCATTCCTAAGGTATGTTGCTGATGTTATTGTTCTGTTGTTAGGAATGAGAACAGCATACCCCCATTAGTCAAATAAAGGGTTGGGTTTGAAATTCCACCAGAACACCTGATGAAGGCTGGAGAGTACATCAGCCGAAACATGATAAAAACAAACCAGATGAGGACAGCTATCCATCCATTGTAAATAATGTACATAATTCCTCATCCCCAAAATATAGAATGGTATTACTCTTGTGTGGTGTTCCAGAATTGAAACCCATGTTGCTGAAAGAAATATTGTTGTTGTATTTGATAGCATATAGAATGGCACTCTTTTTTTTCTTTACAAAACTTCAAAAACTACCTTGGGTCCTATATGCCAACATCCTCAACCACCAGGCTGTGGACCAGTATCAGATCATGAACTGTTTGGTATTGGGCCACACAGAAGGAATAAATTTATAAATTTCATTTCTATTTTATTGACTGTTACAGCCTGGAGGGTGGTTTTGCACTAGAACCTGCTCTCTCCTCCCCTATAGTAGAAGACACTTGCCCAAGGTGCCACTCAGTGGGACTGAACCCGGAACCATGTGGTTGGTAAGCATGCTACAAATGATGGGTTTCTCTCAGTTTCCATTTACCAAATCCACTCAGAAGATATCCTTTTGCCCAGGGCTATAAATAGAAGATACTTGCCCGAGGTGGCACTCAGTGGGACTGAACCCAAAACCTCATGGTTGCAAAGCGAGCTTCTTAACCACACAGTCACGTCTGCGCCCACAATTCTTAATTTATAATGAAATAATTTGTTGTTTGGAACAGTAAAATGGTTGTTCCCACCAGGATTGTTGTTTTTGTGACTGACTATGAGAAATGGTTAAAGCTTTATGTAACTGTTTTTCTCTTTTCTCCCAACTTCCTCACTCTGTGTGTGTATGTGGGTGTATATATGTATGTATATGAATGCACACATTGTGTATATGACTTAAACCGCATATATACAATGTGATTTAAGTTTACTACACGATTTTAATTTTTATTTGAAATTGCTCTGCATTTGTTATGTTTTTGTTGTTAGTTTTGTAGTATTGTTTGTGTGTGTGTGTGTGTGTACCAGCTCACATGTATATATTTATATTTTACAGGAATGAAGCTTTATGTATCGTGTTTGGCTAAATCTATTTGCTTCAGTTTGCACGAGTAAAGAAAGACAAGGGTCCCATCCTCAGCTTCATGATTCAGTAATTGGTTAACTCTAAGAAAGGTTCAGTTCTATATTTAAGAGATGAGGAATTCTGTGTGGTTGGCATTAGGAAGGGCATCCAGCTGTAGAAACATTGATCAGATCAGATTGAAGCCTGGTGCAGCCTTCTGGCTTGCCAGTCCTCAGTCAAATCGCCCAACCCATGCCAGCATGGAAAACGGATGATAAAGGATGATGATTGAATAGCTGTGAGGGTCCTGTAGAGCAAAACAGGAATCAGAGGGGTCCATAGCCAAAAAACGGTTGAGAAACACTAGGGGGTTAGATGAGATTTATTGAAGCAAAGTTGGTACCCTTCCCTGCCACTGAATTTCACCTGTTTCTAAGCAAAGTAATATTACCCTGTGGCTGGATATTTTTTCTTGAAAGATTGGAAACCAGTTACACTGCTTGTATGACAGTGGCACTTGTTTACAGTTATCTCTGTTATGGCGAGGCAGAGACACTTGCCCATGCATCATGTGTATGCATACAAAGGGCTTCTTCTAGTTTTTGCCCAGCAGTTCAACTCACAAAGCTTTGTCAATCTGCAGCTATAGTAGGAGACACTTGCTCAAGGTGCCTCAAAGTGGGGTGGGGGGGGCAAATTTAAAACTATGTAGACAAGAAGTAGATATGTTGCCAACCTCCTGATTGATTTCTGTGTAGATGCAATTTTTAATTCCAAAGCATTGTAATAATTGGAAGCTTGGCTTATGCAACGCCAGAAGTCTTATTAAAGAAAATGTATTTTGCCAGCAATATGGCTTCTGCAATTTGAAAACCGAAATGGAAATAGATATAAATACACTTCTGTCAGTTCCACCTCCAAGTCTTTTCCATTATATCTTTTTGTTTTTTGTTTTCCAAGTTTGGGTTTTGACATTTATGACTTAATATCACGGGTACATATGTGTACATGTGTTTGTGAGTGTGTTTGTGATTGTGTTTGTGTGGCTCATAATCTTAAGGCCATAAGTTCAATTCCTGGTGGCATGTTATGCCCTTGAGCAAGTTGCTCTATTTCAGGCCTTATGCTTATAGTAGAATGCATTATAAATACATAAAATTAAATTTAAATAAAAAAAAGCTATTAATTAATTTTGTGGCAGATTTTCTCTTTTCTCCCTTTCGTTGTTTTCAACATGTCTGCAACAATTAGTTTTGTATTGTATTTTGGAATATAAAGCACACCTTTTCTTGCTCCTGGTTAAATACTAACACTTCTCATTACTGGTGACTCAGTTATCATTAACGACATCTCCATTGCGACTGCAAATTGTTTCTCTGCTTCACGAAGTTGTTTGACACAAAGTTACACACACCACACACACACACACTTGCATGCACACACACACGCATACATGCAACTGTTTATTTAACGAGAGAGTTTAATAAATCTATCCAGGTGAGATCTGTGGTTGTTGGCTATAACACTATGCAAAGTGCAGTTGTTTGCCTTGTCAGTAATTCCATGTCTTGAAAAAGACTGGCAACACCTCCGTATTTAAACTTCTCTTCTGTCAACACAGCAATAACATTTTAGATGATTGCTTGCTGGTAATGGATTGTACACCGATGTTTACAGCACCTGTTTTGAAAATTCGCTTTCCCTTTTATTTACATAAAGTTTATTTCTTTAAAATATTATCTTATTTATCATGAGTATGTAATATATATATATATATATATATATATATATATATATATATATATATATATACACACATATACATGCATGCACATGCATATATACATACATATATATATTTTCTTCTTTTATTAATTTAGTCATTCCGGTATTTAAATTTTTGTTTCTTAAACTGTTGAATAGAAATTTTACAATATCTGTTTCTGCACTTTTGTTTATTTGTCATTATGTAAATAACAAACAGGATGAAGGCCTTTTGACAACAGTTTTAGTCACACCCTGTTTCAATATATCATATTATGTTGTACAGCTCTTGTTGTAGTCTCATGATTCGTACGAGTCATAGGGTTACAAGCACACAGCATTAGACCCCACTCTTCAAGAAGCTTCCTTTCCGTTCATTCTGATCTCGTCAAATACAAGCCAGATAACAAACCTAGTATTCTTTTGTAGGGCACTGCCCTAGGATTTGTAACGAATGATCTGTAGACAGGAACTTTGCTGCAGGCTAGCTAGGTTTCAAAATTGACTGCTACAATTGTTGTCTTGTGTCTTTGATGAAGTCCTTGTGATTCTGCTACCCTTGGTCTGTGTTATAATTTAGGGATCTGTGGTAGGAAGGGCACGCAACTGTAACTAGCAATTATTGTTCTAATGGGATGCAAACATATAAGCTTTCAAATCCTCTTTCTCTGATTACAGTGAGGAAACATGGGTGTAGAACAGGAGGCAATGACCAAGACATTTGGCATTATGTTGTGCTTGAGAAGATGACCCATCAAGCTGAGCAAAATCACAGTCGTGGCAGACACTGGTGTCACACAAATGGCACCCGTGCTGGTGGCACGTAAAAAGGCACCCTTTACACTCTCGGAGTGGTTGGCATTAGGATGGGCATCCAGCTGTAGAAAACCATGCCAAATAAGACTGGAGCCTGGCACAGCCTTCCAGCGTGCCAGCCCTGGTCAAACCATCCAACCCATGCCAGCATGGACAACGGACGTTAAATCATGATGTTGATGATGATAATGATGATGATGATGACTGTTTGTCTACATTTATACAGCCTCAAACTAATTAGCACCTTTGTTGCCCACCACACTGCTCTTCATCAAAGCAATTAGCGTGTTACGAAGGCAAGCCATGCTCACTTAGCTCTTCAAATGATAACATCATTGTTTTAAGGCTGACTTTCATGCTCTGCCAACTGTAACCGTTTCCTATGATAGCACTATTGTTTCATCTCTTTATTTTTGCGATGCTTTTTAGAACTAATCTCTTCTCTAGTAGGCTATGAAATATCATCTCTCATTGCTGTGTGTGTGTGTGTGTGTGTGTGTGTGTATGCCTTGCTTCTCTTGTGTTTTCATTGGTCTGTGTCTACGTTAGTCAATCTGGTTTCTTCATAAACTCTTTTTTTCAGGCTCTTGTTCGTTTGTTAATGTTACCGATATTGCTGTAACTGTTTTTTCAGATCTTCGGAATTCTGAAGTATTCAACAAGTGATGGTTCTTTTGTCAGAATACAGAGCATAACGTGTAGACTGCTTTGTCGGCAGCTTAAGGTTCAGGTTTTTCTCTCTGCACACACACACACACACACACACACACACACACACACACACACATAACCATTTCTCTTCTATAGTGACTTTTGCATGTTGGTGATAGAAAGTGTTGGGAGGAGAGGGGGGATGATACACGCATGAAGATGACATCTGTAAAAATGGTGGCGGCAGTGGTGGCAGCAACAACAACAACACCAACTGGTGGAGACTGCATAAAGCCTATTCTCTGAACAGGATTTCGTAAATTCATGTAAGCAACTCAGTACTTTGTGTTAACGAAATGTGCAGCTGCTGTCAAATGATTCCATGCATATTGGCTGAGGTTAACTTGTTCTTAGAGAATGAAACAACTAAACTGCATCGCACATCTTTTTTGTTGCCATCTTCACACACACACACCCGCCGCCACCACCACGTGCACACACCCTTCCTGTAACATGTGGTGGTGGTGGTGGTGGTTGTGATGATGGGTGTAACTTGGCGGTGGTGGTACTGGTTGTGATGGTGGTGGAGTAATTGTAGAGGTAGTGATGGTGGCAATGGTAGTTGTGGTGGTGGTGGCAGTAGTAGTAATGGTGATGGTGGTGGTGTAGCTGTGGAAATGGTGGCAACTGGGATGGTTGTGTTGGTGGCAGCAGCAGTAGTAGTGGTGATGGTAGCGGCGATGGTG
>NC_068987.1:8157509-8159489 GCF_001194135.2 Octopus bimaculoides
CTTTGCTGATCCTTTTTATAGAAGAATACAGTTTTTCTTTCTTCATCTTGTTCATTTTTCTTTTTTTTTATTTGATATTTATATTTATCCTTTAGTCTTGGTGTTGACATGGATAGCATAGAACTTTTGGAATCATTCAGTCTTCATATTTTACAAATGGGAATGTGAGCAACAGACGATGATGATGATGACAATGAGCTTTTGCATGTGTGTGTGTGTGTGTGGGGGGGATTGTATGTGTTCCCAAACGTGTGTGTTTGAGTGTGCATGTGTGTGCGTCTATTCAAGTCTGTGTCCTTCTGAGTGCGTGTGTGTGTGTGTGTGTGCATGTGTTCAATTGGGTGTGTGTGTGTGTTTGTTTGAGTGTGCATTCGAGCAAGTGTGTGTGTGTGTGTGTGTGTCCATGTATCCGAGTGTGTCCAGGTGTATGTGTGTGTGTATATATACAGGCATGTGTTTGAGTGTGGGTGCATGTTTCTCATAATGTGTGTGTCTGTATCTAAGTGTGAGTGTGTGTGTGTGTGTGCCAGTATGTATGTGTCCAAGTGTTTGTGTGTCTCCAAGTGTGTCCACCCCCCACCCCCCACCATCTGTCTGAGAGTGTGTACCCCCGAGTGTATGCATGTGGCGTGTTTAATGTGTCAGTAAAGTAGTGTGGATGGTGCTGTACATTTTCACTCCATACATTTCTGAATGATCATAAACATCAAAACCATATTGTTACGGCGTCTTAAAACACAAGTTAATCAGACTTAACGATTCTATCATCTTTACACAAAACACAAATCACTTTATTTCTGTCTTGATCTTAAACAGATTCCTGTGAAATTGCTCTGGTCTTTTGGCATTGCTTTCGTCTCTATTAATTTTGCTTCTTAACTGCAAGGTATTGGCATCAGCCCAACTGCAAGACACCTTAAGCAAGTGTCTTTTACTATAGTCGTGGACCAACTAAAGCCTTGTGTGGGGATTAGGTAGACAGAAACTGAAAGAAGCCTCTGTGTGTGTGTGTGTGTGTGTGTGTGTACTTATTGCTATCTCCATGTCTTGGCACCATGTGATAATTGTAAATGATTGTTGCCATCATGCTAGAAGTGTCCTCTGTTTCCAATCTTCCAAGAAAACATGTCTGGCCATATAGAAATATTACCTTACTTGTAAACAGGTGAGGTTGACAGTAGTAAGGCCATCCACCTGTCTGCCCCATACAAGCATAGAAAATCATTGTCATCATCATCATCACCACCATCATCATTTAGCATGTTTTCCGTACTGGCTTGTGCTGGATGGTTTGACAAGAGCTGGGAAGCTGGAGAGCTACACCAGTTGCCATTTGTCTGTTTTGGCTTGGTTTCTACAACTGGATGCCCTTCCTCATGCCAACTACTTTACAGAGTGTACTGGGTGATTTTTATGTGGCACCAACACAGGTGCATTTTACATGGCACCAGTGCAGGTGCTTTTTATGTGACACCAGCATACAGATAGTGAGTTCGAATATGAGATTATTAGTATTGCTATGCTTTAACGAAGATAGGCTTCTTTTAGTTTCCATCAACCAAATCCGGTCAGCCTGACGCTTGTCCAGGTTGCCATGCAGTAGGACTGAACCTAGAAGCAAGCTTCTTACCACACAGCCATGTCTGCCCGAGGTGCCATGCAGTAGGACTGAACCTGAAACCATGTGGTTGGGAAGCAAGCTTCTTACCACACAGCCACAAGGCATTAAGGCTTTAACATCACACTTCACATTTTGTCATTCATTCTTCGAAATTCTTTTTTTTTTTCTTCTTTTGTACTCTAGGCACATCATCATCATCATCATCGTTTAACGTCCGCTTTCCATGCTAGCATGGGTTGGACGATTTGACTGAGGACTGGTGAAACCGGATGGCAACACCAGGCTCCAGTCTGATTTGGCAGAGTTTCTACAGCTGGATGCCCTTCCTAACGCCAACCACTCAGAGAGTGTAGTGGGTG